>NW_027255231.1:0-30811 GCF_042242105.1 Pempheris klunzingeri
GATTTACCACATTAAAAGTGATCAATACCTGTTTTCCAACGGGTTTGGAGGCGGATCAGACCAAAAAGAGGCAGTTTGGTGTCGGCTCCAAAAACGGAAATTTCCTTGACCCCGCGGTCAAGGTTTTTTTCAAATCCCCCCTCCTCCACTGTTTTGGCTGACAGCTGTTTGCTGGCCGATTTACCACATTAAAAGTGATCAATACCTGTTTTCCAACGGGTTTGGAGGCGGATCAGACCAAAAAGAGGCAGTTTGGTGTCGGCTCCAAAAACGGAAATTTCCTTGACCCCGCGGTCAAGGTTTTTTTCAAATCCCCCCTCCTCCACTGTTTTGGCTGACAGCTGTTTGCTGGCCGATTTACCACATTAAAAGTGATCAATACCTGTTTTCCAACGGGTTTGGAGGCGGATCAGACCAAAAAGAGGCAGTTTGGTGTCGGCTCCAAAAACGGAAATTTCCTTGACCCCGCGGTCAAGGTTTTTTTCAAATCCCCCCTCCTCCACTGTTTTGGCTGACAGCTGTTTGCTGGCCGATTTACCACATTAAAAGTGATCAATACCTGTTTTCCAACGGGTTTGGAGGCGGATCAGACCAAAAAGAGGCAGTTTGGTGTCGGCTCCAAAAACGGAAATTTCCTTGACCCCGCGGTCAAGGTTTTTTTCAAATCCCCCCTCCTCCACTGTTTTGGCTGACAGCTGTTTGCTGGCCGATTTACCACATTAAAAGTGATCAATACCTGTTTTCCAACGGGTTTGGAGGCGGATCAGACCAAAAAGAGGCAGTTTGGTGTCGGCTCCAAAAACTTTCCTTGACCCCGCGGTCAAGGTTTTTTTCAAATCCCCCCTCCTCCACTGTTTTGGCTGACAGCTGTTTGCTGGCCGATTTACCACATTAAAAGTGATCAATACCTGTTTTCCAACGGGTTTGGAGGCAGATCAGACCAAAAAGAGGCAGTTTGGTGTCGGCTCCAAAAACGGAAATTTCCTTGACCCCGCGGTCAAGGTTTTTTTCAAATCCCCCCTCCTCCACTGTTTTGGCTGACAGCTGTTTGCTGGCCGATTTACCACATTAAAAGTGATCAATACCTGTTTTCCAACGGGTTTGGAGGCGGATCAGACCAAAAAGAGGCAGTTTGGTGTCGGCTCCAAAAACGGAAATTTCCTTGACCCCGCGGTCAAGGTTTTTTTCAAATCCCCCCTCCTCCACTGTTTTGGCTGACAGCTGTTTGCTGGCCGATTTACCACATTAAAAGTGATCAATACCTGTTTTCCAACGGGTTTGGAGGCGGATCAGACCAAAAAGAGGCAGTTTGGTGTCGGCTCCAAAAACGGAAATTTCCTTGACCCCGCGGTCAAGGTTTTTTTCAAATCCCCCCTCCTCCACTGTTTTGGCTGACAGCTGTTTGCTGGCCGATTTACCACATTAAAAGTGATCAATACCTGTTTTCCAACGGGTTTGGAGGCGGATCAGACCAAAAAGAGGCAGTTTGGTGTCGGCTCCAAAAACGGAAATTTCCTTGACCCCGCGGTCAAGGTTTTTTTCAAATCCCCCCTCCTCCACTGTTTTGGCTGACAGCTGTTTGCTGGCCGATTTACCACATTAAAAGTGATCAATACCTGTTTTCCAACGGGTTTGGAGGCGGATCAGACCAAAAAGAGGCAGTTTGGTGTCGGCTCCAAAAACGGAAATTTCCTTGACCCCGCGGTCAAGGTTTTTTTCAAATCCCCCCTCCTCCACTGTTTTGGCTGACAGCTGTTTGCTGGCCGATTTACCACATTAAAAGTGATCAATACCTGTTTTCCAACGGGTTTGGAGGCGGATCAGACCAAAAAGAGGCAGTTTGGTGTCGGCTCCAAAAACGGAAATTTCCTTGACCCCGCGGTCAAGGTTTTTTTCAAATCCCCCCTCCTCCACTGTTTTGGCTGACAGCTGTTTGCTGGCCGATTTACCACATTAAAAGTGATCAATACCTGTTTTCCAACGGGTTTGGAGGCGGATCAGACCAAAAAGAGGCAGTTTGGTGTCGGCTCCAAAAACGGAAATTTCCTTGACCCCGCGGTCAAGGTTTTTTTCAAATCCCCCCTCCTCCACTGTTTTGGCTGACAGCTGTTTGCTGGCCGATTTACCACATTAAAAGTGATCAATACCTGTTTTCCAACGGGTTTGGAGGCGGATCAGACCAAAAAGAGGCAGTTTGGTGTCGGCTCCAAAAACGGAAATTTCCTTGACCCCGCGGTCAAGGTTTTTTTCAAATCCCCCCTCCTCCACTGTTTTGGCTGACAGCTGTTTGCTGGCCGATTTACCACATTAAAAGTGATCAATACCTGTTTTCCAACGGGTTTGGAGGCGGATCAGACCAAAAAGAGGCAGTTTGGTGTCGGCTCCAAAAACGGAAATTTCCTTGACCCCGCGGTCAAGGTTTTTTTCAAATCCCCCCTCCTCCACTGTTTTGGCTGACAGCTGTTTGCTGGCCGATTTACCACATTAAAAGTGATCAATACCTGTTTTCCAACGGGTTTGGAGGCGGATCAGACCAAAAAGAGGCAGTTTGGTGTCGGCTCCAAAAACGGAAATTTCCTTGACCCCGCGGTCAAGGTTTTTTTCAAATCCCCCCTCCTCCACTGTTTTGGCTGACAGCTGTTTGCTGGCCGATTTACCACATTAAAAGTGATCAATACCTGTTTTCCAACGGGTTTGGAGGCGGATCAGACCAAAAAGAGGCAGTTTGGTGTCGGCTCCAAAAACGGAAATTTCCTTGACCCCGCGGTCAAGGTTTTTTTCAAATCCCCCCTCCTCCACTGTTTTGGCTGACAGCTGTTTGCTGGCCGATTTACCACATTAAAAGTGATCAATACCTGTTTTCCAACGGGTTTGGAGGCGGATCAGACCAAAAAGAGGCAGTTTGGTGTCGGCTCCAAAAACGGAAATTTCCTTGACCCCGCGGTCAAGGTTTTTTTCAAATCCCCCCTCCTCCACTGTTTTGGCTGACAGCTGTTTGCTGGCCGATTTACCACATTAAAAGTGATCAATACCTGTTTTCCAACGGGTTTGGAGGCGGATCAGACCAAAAAGAGGCAGTTTGGTGTCGGCTCCAAAAACGGAAATTTCCTTGACCCCGCGGTCAAGGTTTTTTTCAAATCCCCCCTCCTCCACTGTTTTGGCTGACAGCTGTTTGCTGGCCGATTTACCACATTAAAAGTGATCAATACCTGTTTTCCAACGGGTTTGGAGGCGGATCAGACCAAAAAGAGGCAGTTTGGTGTCGGCTCCAAAAACGGAAATTTCCTTGACCCCGCGGTCAAGGTTTTTTTCAAATCCCCCCTCCTCCACTGTTTTGGCTGACAGCTGTTTGCTGGCCGATTTACCACATTAAAAGTGATCAATACCTGTTTTCCAACGGGTTTGGAGGCGGATCAGACCAAAAAGAGGCAGTTTGGTGTCGGCTCCAAAAACGGAAATTTCCTTGACCCCGCGGTCAAGGTTTTTTTCAAATCCCCCCTCCTCCACTGTTTTGGCTGACAGCTGTTTGCTGGCCGATTTACCACATTAAAAGTGATCAATACCTGTTTTCCAACGGGTTTGGAGGCGGATCAGACCAAAAAGAGGCAGTTTGGTGTCGGCTCCAAAAACGGAAATTTCCTTGACCCCGCGGTCAAGGTTTTTTTCAAATCCCCCCTCCTCCACTGTTTTGGCTGACAGCTGTTTGCTGGCCGATTTACCACATTAAAAGTGATCAATACCTGTTTTCCAACGGGTTTGGAGGCGGATCAGACCAAAAAGAGGCAGTTTGGTGTCGGCTCCAAAAACGGAAATTTCCTTGACCCCGCGGTCAAGGTTTTTTTCAAATCCCCCCTCCTCCACTGTTTTGGCTGACAGCTGTTTGCTGGCCGATTTACCACATTAAAAGTGATCAATACCTGTTTTCCAACGGGTTTGGAGGCGGATCAGACCAAAAAGAGGCAGTTTGGTGTCGGCTCCAAAAACTTCCTTGACCCCGCGGTCAAGGTTTTTTTCAAATCCCCCCTCCTCCACTGTTTTGGCTGACAGCTGTTTGCTGGCCGATTTACCACATTAAAAGTGATCAATACCTGTTTTCCAACGGGTTTGGAGGCGGATCAGACCAAAAAGAGGCAGTTTGGTGTCGGCTCCAAAAACGGAAATTTCCTTGACCCCGCGGTCAAGGTTTTTTTCAAATCCCCCCTCCTCCACTGTTTTGGCTGACAGCTGTTTGCTGGCCGATTTACCACATTAAAAGTGATCAATACCTGTTTTCCAACGGGTTTGGAGGCGGATCAGACCAAAAAGAGGCAGTTTGGTGTCGGCTCCAAAAACGGAAATTTCCTTGACCCCGCGGTCAAGGTTTTTTTCAAATCCCCCCTCCTCCACTGTTTTGGCTGACAGCTGTTTGCTGGCCGATTTACCACATTAAAAGTGATCAATACCTGTTTTCCAACGGGTTTGGAGGCGGATCAGACCAAAAAGAGGCAGTTTGGTGTCGGCTCCAAAAACGGAAATTTCCTTGACCCCGCGGTCAAGGTTTTTTTCAAATCCCCCCTCCTCCACTGTTTTGGCTGACAGCTGTTTGCTGGCCGATTTACCACATTAAAAGTGATCAATACCTGTTTTCCAACGGGTTTGGAGGCGGATCAGACCAAAAAGAGGCAGTTTGGTGTCGGCTCCAAAAACGGAAATTTCCTTGACCCCGCGGTCAAGGTTTTTTTCAAATCCCCCCTCCTCCACTGTTTTGGCTGACAGCTGTTTGCTGGCCGATTTACCACATTAAAAGTGATCAATACCTGTTTTCCAACGGGTTTGGAGGCGGATCAGACCAAAAAGAGGCAGTTTGGTGTCGGCTCCAAAAACTTCCTTGACCCCGCGGTCAAGGTTTTTTTCAAATCCCCCCTCCTCCACTGTTTTGGCTGACAGCTGTTTGCTGGCCGATTTACCACATTAAAAGTGATCAATACCTGTTTTCCAACGGGTTTGGAGGCGGATCAGACCAAAAAGAGGCAGTTTGGTGTCGGCTCCAAAAACTTCCTTGACCCCGCGGTCAAGGTTTTTTTCAAATCCCCCCTCCTCCACTGTTTTGGCTGACAGCTGTTTGCTGGCCGATTTACCACATTAAAAGTGATCAATACCTGTTTTCCAACGGGTTTGGAGGCGGATCAGACCAAAAAGAGGCAGTTTGGTGTCGGCTCCAAAAACGGAAATTTCCTTGACCCCGCGGTCAAGGTTTTTTTCAAATCCCCCCTCCTCCACTGTTTTGGCTGACAGCTGTTTGCTGGCCGATTTACCACATTAAAAGTGATCAATACCTGTTTTCCAACGGGTTTGGAGGCGGATCAGACCAAAAAGAGGCAGTTTGGTGTCGGCTCCAAAAACTTCCTTGACCCCGCGGTCAAGGTTTTTTTCAAATCCCCCCTCCTCCACTGTTTTGGCTGACAGCTGTTTGCTGGCCGATTTACCACATTAAAAGTGATCAATACCTGTTTTCCAACGGGTTTGGAGGCGGATCAGACCAAAAAGAGGCAGTTTGGTGTCGGCTCCAAAAACGGAAATTTCCTTGACCCCGCGGTCAAGGTTTTTTTCAAATCCCCCCTCCTCCACTGTTTTGGCTGACAGCTGTTTGCTGGCCGATTTACCACATTAAAAGTGATCAATACCTGTTTTCCAACGTCAAGGTTTTTTTCAAATCCCCCCTCCTCCACTGTTTTGGCTGACAGCTGTTTGCTGGCCGATTTACCACATTAAAAGTGATCAATACCTGTTTTCCAACGGGTTTGGAGGCGGATCAGACCAAAAAGAGGCAGTTTGGTGTCGGCTCCAAAAACGGAAATTTCCTTGACCCCGCGGTCAAGGTTTTTTTCAAATCCCCCCTCCTCCACTGTTTTGGCTGACAGCTGTTTGCTGGCCGATTTACCACATTAAAAGTGATCAATACCTGTTTTCCAACGGGTTTGGAGGCGGATCAGACCAAAAAGAGGCAGTTTGGTGTCGGCTCCAAAAACTTCCTTGACCCCGCGGTCAAGGTTTTTTTCAAATCCCCCCTCCTCCACTGTTTTAGCTGACAGCTGTTTTGGCTGACAGCTGTTTGCTGGCCGATTTACCACATTAAAAGTGATCAATACCTGTTTTCCAACGGGTTTGGAGGCTGATCAGACCAAAAAGAGGCAGTTTGGTGTCGGCTCCAAAAACGGAAATTTCCTTGACCCCGCGGTCAAGGTTTTTTTCAAATCCCCCCTCCTCCACTGTTTTGGCTGACAGCTGTTTGCTGGCCGATTTACCACATTAAAAGTGATCAATACCTGTTTTCCAACGGGTTTGGAGGCGGATCAGACCAAAAAGAGGCAGTTTGGTGTCGGCTCCAAAAACGGAAATTTCCTTGACCCCGCGGTCAAGGTTTTTTTCAAATCCCCCCTCCTCCACTGTTTTGGCTGACAGCTGTTTGCTGGCCGATTTACCACATTAAAAGTGATCAATACCTGTTTTCCAACGGGTTTGGAGGCGGATCAGACCAAAAAGAGGCAGTTTGGTGTCGGCTCCAAAAACGGAAATTTCCTTGACCCCGCGGTCAAGGTTTTTTTCAAATCCCCCCTCCTCCACTGTTTTGGCTGACAGCTGTTTGCTGGCCGATTTACCACATTAAAAGTGATCAATACCTGTTTTCCAACGGGTTTGGAGGCGGATCAGACCAAAAAGAGGCAGTTTGGTGTCGGCTCCAAAAACGGAAATTTCCTTGACCCCGCGGTCAAGGTTTTTTTCAAATCCCCCCTCCTCCACTGTTTTGGCTGACAGCTGTTTGCTGGCCGATTTACCACATTAAAAGTGATCAATACCTGTTTTCCAACGGGTTTGGAGGCGGATCAGACCAAAAAGAGGCAGTTTGGTGTCGGCTCCAAAAACGGAAATTTCCTTGACCCCGCGGTCAAGGTTTTTTTCAAATCCCCCCTCCTCCACTGTTTTGGCTGACAGCTGTTTGCTGGCCGATTTACCACATTAAAAGTGATCAATACCTGTTTTCCAACGGGTTTGGAGGCGGATCAGACCAAAAAGAGGCAGTTTGGTGTCGGCTCCAAAAACGGAAATTTCCTTGACCCCGCGGTCAAGGTTTTTTTCAAATCCCCCCTCCTCCACTGTTTTGGCTGACAGCTGTTTGCTGGCCGATTTACCACATTAAAAGTGATCAATACCTGTTTTCCAACGGGTTTGGAGGCGGATCAGACCAAAAAGAGGCAGTTTGGTGTCGGCTCCAAAAACGGAAATTTCCTTGACCCCGCGGTCAAGGTTTTTTTCAAATCCCCCCTCCTCCACTGTTTTGGCTGACAGCTGTTTGCTGGCCGATTTACCACATTAAAAGTGATCAATACCTGTTTTCCAACGGGTTTGGAGGCGGATCAGACCAAAAAGAGGCAGTTTGGTGTCGGCTCCAAAAACGGAAATTTCCTTGACCCCGCGGTCAAGGTTTTTTTCAAATCCCCCCTCCTCCACTGTTTTGGCTGACAGCTGTTTGCTGGCCGATTTACCACATTAAAAGTGATCAATACCTGTTTTCCAACGGGTTTGGAGGCGGATCAGACCAAAAAGAGGCAGTTTGGTGTCGGCTCCAAAAACGGAAATTTCCTTGACCCCGCGGTCAAGGTTTTTTTCAAATCCCCCCTCCTCCACTGTTTTGGCTGACAGCTGTTTGCTGGCCGATTTACCACATTAAAAGTGATCAATACCTGTTTTCCAACGGGTTTGGAGGCGGATCAGACCAAAAAGAGGCAGTTTGGTGTCGGCTCCAAAAACGGAAATTTCCTTGACCCCGCGGTCAAGGTTTTTTTCAAATCCCCCCTCCTCCACTGTTTTGGCTGACAGCTGTTTGCTGGCCGATTTACCACATTAAAAGTGATCAATACCTGTTTTCCAACGGGTTTGGAGGCGGATCAGACCAAAAAGAGGCAGTTTGGTGTCGGCTCCAAAAACGGAAATTTCCTTGACCCCGCGGTCAAGGTTTTTTTCAAATCCCCCCTCCTCCACTGTTTTGGCTGACAGCTGTTTGCTGGCCGATTTACCACATTAAAAGTGATCAATACCTGTTTTCCAACGGGTTTGGAGGCGGATCAGACCAAAAAGAGGCAGTTTGGTGTCGGCTCCAAAAACGGAAATTTCCTTGACCCCGCGGTCAAGGTTTTTTTCAAATCCCCCCTCCTCCACTGTTTTGGCTGACAGCTGTTTGCTGGCCGATTTACCACATTAAAAGTGATCAATACCTGTTTTCCAACGGGTTTGGAGGCGGATCAGACCAAAAAGAGGCAGTTTGGTGTCGGCTCCAAAAACGGAAATTTCCTTGACCCCGCGGTCAAGGTTTTTTTCAAATCCCCCCTCCTCCACTGTTTTGGCTGACAGCTGTTTGCTGGCCGATTTACCACATTAAAAGTGATCAATACCTGTTTTCCAACGGGTTTGGAGGCGGATCAGACCAAAAAGAGGCAGTTTGGTGTCGGCTCCAAAAACTTCCTTGACCCCGCGGTCAAGGTTTTTTTCAAATCCCCCCTCCTCCACTGTTTTGGCTGACAGCTGTTTGCTGGCCGATTTACCACATTAAAAGTGATCAATACCTGTTTTCCAACGGGTTTGGAGGCAGATCAGACCAAAAAGAGGCAGTTTGGTGTCGGCTCCAAAAACGGAAATTTCCTTGACCCCGCGGTCAAGGTTTTTTTCAAATCCCCCCTCCTCCACTGTTTTGGCTGACAGCTGTTTGCTGGCCGATTTACCACATTAAAAGTGATCAATACCTGTTTTCCAACGGGTTTGGAGGCGGATCAGACCAAAAAGAGGCAGTTTGGTGTCGGCTCCAAAAACGGAAATTTCCTTGACCCCGCGGTCAAGGTTTTTTTCAAATCCCCCCTCCTCCACTGTTTTGGCTGACAGCTGTTTGCTGGCCGATTTACCACATTAAAAGTGATCAATACCTGTTTTCCAACGGGTTTGGAGGCGGATCAGACCAAAAAGAGGCAGTTTGGTGTCGGCTCCAAAAACGGAAATTTCCTTGACCCCGCGGTCAAGGTTTTTTTCAAATCCCCCCTCCTCCACTGTTTTGGCTGACAGCTGTTTGCTGGCCGATTTACCACATTAAAAGTGATCAATACCTGTTTTCCAACGGGTTTGGAGGCGGATCAGACCAAAAAGAGGCAGTTTGGTGTCGGCTCCAAAAACGGAAATTTCCTTGACCCCGCGGTCAAGGTTTTTTTCAAATCCCCCCTCCTCCACTGTTTTGGCTGACAGCTGTTTGCTGGCCGATTTACCACATTAAAAGTGATCAATACCTGTTTTCCAACGGGTTTGGAGGCGGATCAGACCAAAAAGAGGCAGTTTGGTGTCGGCTCCAAAAACTTCCTTGACCCCGCGGTCAAGGTTTTTTTCAAATCCCCCCTCCTCCACTGTTTTGGCTGACAGCTGTTTGCTGGCCGATTTACCACATTAAAAGTGATCAATACCTGTTTTCCAACGGGTTTGGAGGCGGATCAGACCAAAAAGAGGCAGTTTGGTGTCGGCTCCAAAAACGGAAATTTCCTTGACCCCGCGGTCAAGGTTTTTTTCAAATCCCCCCTCCTCCACTGTTTTGGCTGACAGCTGTTTGCTGGCCGATTTACCACATTAAAAGTGATCAATACCTGTTTTCCAACGGGTTTGGAGGCGGATCAGACCAAAAAGAGGCAGTTTGGTGTCGGCTCCAAAAACGGAAATTTCCTTGACCCCGCGGTCAAGGTTTTTTTCAAATCCCCCCTCCTCCACTGTTTTGGCTGACAGCTGTTTGCTGGCCGATTTACCACATTAAAAGTGATCAATACCTGTTTTCCAACGGGTTTGGAGGCGGATCAGACCAAAAAGAGGCAGTTTGGTGTCGGCTCCAAAAACGGAAATTTCCTTGACCCCGCGGTCAAGGTTTTTTTCAAATCCCCCCTCCTCCACTGTTTTGGCTGACAGCTGTTTGCTGGCCGATTTACCACATTAAAAGTGATCAATACCTGTTTTCCAACGGGTTTGGAGGCGGATCAGACCAAAAAGAGGCAGTTTGGTGTCGGCTCCAAAAACGGAAATTTCCTTGACCCCGCGGTCAAGGTTTTTTTCAAATCCCCCCTCCTCCACTGTTTTGGCTGACAGCTGTTT
Source organism: Pempheris klunzingeri (assembly GCF_042242105.1). NCBI lineage: Eukaryota > Metazoa > Chordata > Actinopteri > Acropomatiformes > Pempheridae > Pempheris > Pempheris klunzingeri. The sequence continues at coordinate 10,153 of NW_027255231.1, forward strand.
GCTGGCCGATTTACCACATTAAAAGTGATCAATACCTGTTTTCCAACGGGTTTGGAGGCGGATCAGACCAAAAAGAGGCAGTTTGGTGTCGGCTCCAAAAACTTCCTTGACCCCGCGGTCAAGGTTTTTTTCAAATCCCCCCTCCTCCACTGTTTTGGCTGACAGCTGTTTGCTGGCCGATTTACCACATTAAAAGTGATCAATACCTGTTTTCCAACGGGTTTGGAGGCGGATCAGACCAAAAAGAGGCAGTTTGGTGTCGGCTCCAAAAACTTCCTTGACCCCGCGGTCAAGGTTTTTTTCAAATCCCCCCTCCTCCACTGTTTTGGCTGACAGCTGTTTGCTGGCCGATTTACCACATTAAAAGTGATCAATACCTGTTTTCCAACGGGTTTGGAGGCGGATCAGACCAAAAAGAGGCAGTTTGGTGTCGGCTCCAAAAACGGAAATTTCCTTGACCCCGCGGTCAAGGTTTTTTTCAAATCCCCCCTCCTCCACTGTTTTGGCTGACAGCTGTTTGCTGGCCGATTTACCACATTAAAAGTGATCAATACCTGTTTTCCAACGGGTTTGGAGGCGGATCAGACCAAAAAGAGGCAGTTTGGTGTCGGCTCCAAAAACTTCCTTGACCCCGCGGTCAAGGTTTTTTTCAAATCCCCCCTCCTCCACTGTTTTGGCTGACAGCTGTTTGCTGGCCGATTTACCACATTAAAAGTGATCAATACCTGTTTTCCAACGGGTTTGGAGGCGGATCAGACCAAAAAGAGGCAGTTTGGTGTCGGCTCCAAAAACGGAAATTTCCTTGACCCCGCGGTCAAGGTTTTTTTCAAATCCCCCCTCCTCCACTGTTTTGGCTGACAGCTGTTTGCTGGCCGATTTACCACATTAAAAGTGATCAATACCTGTTTTCCAACGTCAAGGTTTTTTTCAAATCCCCCCTCCTCCACTGTTTTGGCTGACAGCTGTTTGCTGGCCGATTTACCACATTAAAAGTGATCAATACCTGTTTTCCAACGGGTTTGGAGGCGGATCAGACCAAAAAGAGGCAGTTTGGTGTCGGCTCCAAAAACGGAAATTTCCTTGACCCCGCGGTCAAGGTTTTTTTCAAATCCCCCCTCCTCCACTGTTTTGGCTGACAGCTGTTTGCTGGCCGATTTACCACATTAAAAGTGATCAATACCTGTTTTCCAACGGGTTTGGAGGCGGATCAGACCAAAAAGAGGCAGTTTGGTGTCGGCTCCAAAAACTTCCTTGACCCCGCGGTCAAGGTTTTTTTCAAATCCCCCCTCCTCCACTGTTTTAGCTGACAGCTGTTTTGGCTGACAGCTGTTTGCTGGCCGATTTACCACATTAAAAGTGATCAATACCTGTTTTCCAACGGGTTTGGAGGCTGATCAGACCAAAAAGAGGCAGTTTGGTGTCGGCTCCAAAAACGGAAATTTCCTTGACCCCGCGGTCAAGGTTTTTTTCAAATCCCCCCTCCTCCACTGTTTTGGCTGACAGCTGTTTGCTGGCCGATTTACCACATTAAAAGTGATCAATACCTGTTTTCCAACGGGTTTGGAGGCGGATCAGACCAAAAAGAGGCAGTTTGGTGTCGGCTCCAAAAACGGAAATTTCCTTGACCCCGCGGTCAAGGTTTTTTTCAAATCCCCCCTCCTCCACTGTTTTGGCTGACAGCTGTTTGCTGGCCGATTTACCACATTAAAAGTGATCAATACCTGTTTTCCAACGGGTTTGGAGGCGGATCAGACCAAAAAGAGGCAGTTTGGTGTCGGCTCCAAAAACGGAAATTTCCTTGACCCCGCGGTCAAGGTTTTTTTCAAATCCCCCCTCCTCCACTGTTTTGGCTGACAGCTGTTTGCTGGCCGATTTACCACATTAAAAGTGATCAATACCTGTTTTCCAACAGGTTTGGAGGCGGATCAGACCAAAAAGAGGCAGTTTGGTGTCGGCTCCAAAAACGGAAATTTCCTTGACCCCGCGGTCAAGGTTTTTTTCAAATCCCCCCTCCTCCACTGTTTTGGCTGACCGCTGTTTGCTGGCCGATTTACCACATTAAAAGTGATCAATACCTGTTTTCCAACGGGTTTGGAGGCGGATCAGACCAAAAAGAGGCAGTTTGGTGTCGGCTCCAAAAACGGAAATTTCCTTGACCCCGCGGTCAAGGTTTTTTTCAAATCCCCCCTCCTCCACTGTTTTGGCTGACAGCTGTTTGCTGGCCGATTTACCACATTAAAAGTGATCAATACCTGTTTTCCAACGGGTTTGGAGGCGGATCAGACCAAAAAGAGGCAGTTTGGTGTCGGCTCCAAAAACTTCCTTGACCCCGCGGTCAAGGTTTTTTTCAAATCCCCCTTCCTCCACTGTTTTAGCTGACAGCTGTTTGCTGGCCGATTTACCACATTAAAAGTGATCAATACCTGTTTTCCAACAGGTTTGGAGGCGGATCAGACCAAAAAGAGGCAGTTTGGTGTCGGCTCCAAAAACAGAAATTTCCTTGACCCCGCGGTCAAGGTTTTTTTCAAATCCCCCCTCCTCCACTGTTTTGGCTGACAGCTGTTTGCTGGCCGATTTACCACATTAAAAGTGATCAATACCTGTTTTCCAACGGGTTTGGAGGCGGATCAGACCAAAAAGAGGCAGCTTGGTGTCTGCTCCAAAAACAGAAATTTCCTCGACCCCGCGGTCAAGGTTTTTTTCAAATCCCCCCTCCTCCACTGTTTTGGCTGACAGCTGTTTGCTGGCCGATTTACCACATTAAAAGTGATCAATACCTGTTTTCCAACAGGTTTGGAGGCGGATCAGACCAAAAAGAGGCAGTTTGGTGTCGGCTCCAAAAACGGAAACTTCCTTGACCCCGCGGTCAAGGTTTTTTTCAAATCCCCCCTCCTCCACTGTTTTGGCTGACAGCTGTTTGCTGGCCGATTTACCACATTAAAAGTGATCAATACCTGTTTTCCAACGGGTTTGGAGGCGGATCAGACCAAAAAGAGGCAGTTTGGTGTCGGCTCCAAAAACGGAAATTTCCTTGACCCCGCGGTCAAGGTTTTTTTCAAATCCCCCCTCCTCCACTGTTTTGGCTGACAGCTGTTTGCTGGCCGATTTACCACATTAAAAGTGATCAATACCTGTTTTCCAACAGGTTTGGAGGCGGATCAGACCAAAAAGAGGCAGTTTGGTGTCGGCTCCAAAAACGGAAACTTCCTTGACCCCGCGGTCAAGGTTTTTTTCAAATCCCCCCTCCTCCACTGTTTTAGCTGACAGCTGTTTTGGCTGACAGCTGTTTGCTGGCCGATTTACCACATTAAAAGTGATCAATACCTGTTTTCCAACGGGTTTGGAGGCGGATCAGACCAAAAAGAGGCAGTTTGGTGTCGGCTCCAAAAACGGAAATTTCCTTGACCCCGCGGTCAAGGTTTTTTTCAAATCCCCCCTCCTCCACTGTTTTGGCTGACAGCTGTTTGCTGGCCGATTTACCACATTAAAAGTGATCAATACCTGTTTTCCAACAGGTTTGGAGGCGGATCAGACCAAAAAGAGGCAGTTTGGTGTCGGCTCCAAAAACGGAAACTTCCTTGACCCCGCGGTCAAGGTTTTTTTCAAATCCCCCCTCCTCCACTGTTTTAGCTGACAGCTGTTTTGGCTGACAGCTGTTTGCTGGCCGATTTACCACATTAAAAGTGATCAATACCTGTTTTCCAACGGGTTTGGAGGCGGATCAGACCAAAAAGAGGCAGTTTGGTGTCGGCTCCAAAAACAGAAATTTCCTTGACCCCGCGGTCAAGGTTTTTTTCAAATCCCCCCTCCTCCACTGTTTTGGCTGACAGCTGTTTGCTGGCCGATTTACCACATTAAAAGTGATCAATACCTGTTTTCCAACAGGTTTGGAGGCGGATCAGACCAAAAAGAGGCAGTTTGGTGTCGGCTCCAAAAACGGAAACTTCCTTGACCCCGCGGTCAAGGTTTTTTTCAAATCCCCCCTCCTCCACTGTTTTGGCTGACCGCTGTTTGCTGGCCGATTTACCACATTAAAAGTGATCAATACCTGTTTTCCAACAGGTTTGGAGGCGGATCAGACCAAAAAGAGGCAGTTTGGTGTCGGCTCCAAAAACGGAAATTTCCTTGACCCCGCGGTCAAGGTTTTTTTCAAATCCCCCCTCCTCCACTGTTTTGGCTGACCGCTGTTTGCTGGCCGATTTACCACATTAAAAGTGATCAATACCTGTTTTCCAACGGGTTTGGAGGCGGATCAGACCAAAAAGAGGCAGTTTGGTGTCGGCTCCAAAAACGGAAATTTCCTTGACCCCGCGGTCAAGGTTTTTTTCAAATCCCCCCTCCTCCACTGTTTTGGCTGACAGCTGTTTGCTGGCCGATTTACCACATTAAAAGTGATCAATACCTGTTTTCCAACGGGTTTGGAGGCGGATCAGACCAAAAAGAGGCAGTTTGGTGTCGGCTCCAAAAACTTCCTTGACCCCGCGGTCAAGGTTTTTTTCAAATCCCCCTTCCTCCACTGTTTTAGCTGACAGCTGTTTGCTGGCCGATTTACCACATTAAAAGTGATCAATACCTGTTTTCCAACAGGTTTGGAGGCGGATCAGACCAAAAAGAGGCAGTTTGGTGTCGGCTCCAAAAACAGAAATTTCCTTGACCCCGCGGTCAAGGTTTTTTTCAAATCCCCCCTCCTCCACTGTTTTGGCTGACAGCTGTTTGCTGGCCGATTTACCACATTAAAAGTGATCAATACCTGTTTTCCAACGGGTTTGGAGGCGGATCAGACCAAAAAGAGGCAGCTTGGTGTCTGCTCCAAAAACAGAAATTTCCTCGACCCCGCGGTCAAGGTTTTTTTCAAATCCCCCCTCCTCCACTGTTTTGGCTGACAGCTGTTTGCTGGCCGATTTACCACATTAAAAGTGATCAATACCTGTTTTCCAACAGGTTTGGAGGCGGATCAGACCAAAAAGAGGCAGTTTGGTGTCGGCTCCAAAAACGGAAACTTCCTTGACCCCGCGGTCAAGGTTTTTTTCAAATCCCCCCTCCTCCACTGTTTTGGCTGACAGCTGTTTGCTGGCCGATTTACCACATTAAAAGTGATCAATACCTGTTTTCCAACGGGTTTGGAGGCGGATCAGACCAAAAAGAGGCAGTTTGGTGTCGGCTCCAAAAACGGAAATTTCCTTGACCCCGCGGTCAAGGTTTTTTTCAAATCCCCCCTCCTCCACTGTTTTGGCTGACAGCTGTTTGCTGGCCGATTTACCACATTAAAAGTGATCAATACCTGTTTTCCAACAGGTTTGGAGGCGGATCAGACCAAAAAGAGGCAGTTTGGTGTCGGCTCCAAAAACGGAAACTTCCTTGACCCCGCGGTCAAGGTTTTTTTCAAATCCCCCCTCCTCCACTGTTTTAGCTGACAGCTGTTTTGGCTGACAGCTGTTTGCTGGCCGATTTACCACATTAAAAGTGATCAATACCTGTTTTCCAACGGGTTTGGAGGCGGATCAGACCAAAAAGAGGCAGTTTGGTGTCGGCTCCAAAAACGGAAATTTCCTTGACCCCGCGGTCAAGGTTTTTTTCAAATCCCCCCTCCTCCACTGTTTTGGCTGACAGCTGTTTGCTGGCCGATTTACCACATTAAAAGTGATCAATACCTGTTTTCCAACAGGTTTGGAGGCGGATCAGACCAAAAAGAGGCAGTTTGGTGTCGGCTCCAAAAACGGAAACTTCCTTGACCCCGCGGTCAAGGTTTTTTTCAAATCCCCCCTCCTCCACTGTTTTAGCTGACAGCTGTTTTGGCTGACAGCTGTTTGCTGGCCGATTTACCACATTAAAAGTGATCAATACCTGTTTTCCAACGGGTTTGGAGGCGGATCAGACCAAAAAGAGGCAGTTTGGTGTCGGCTTCAAAAACAGAAATTTCCTTGACCCCGCGGTCAAGGTTTTTTTCAAATCCCCCCTCCTCCACTGTTTTGGCTGACAGCTGTTTGCTGGCCGATTTACCACATTAAAAGTGATCAATACCTGTTTTCCAACAGGTTTGGAGGCGGATCAGACCAAAAAGAGGCAGTTTGGTGTCGGCTCCAAAAACGGAAACTTCCTTGACCCCGCGGTCAAGGTTTTTTTCAAATCCCCCCTCCTCCACTGTTTTGGCTGACCGCTGTTTGCTGGCCGATTTACCACATTAAAAGTGATCAATACCTGTTTTCCAACGGGTTTGGAGGCGGATCAGACCAAAAAGAGGCAGTTTGGTGTCGGCTCCAAAAACGGAAATTTCCTTGACCCCGCGGTCAAGGTTTTTTTCAAATCCCCCCTCCTCCACTGTTTTGGCTGACAGCTGTTTGCTGGCCGATTTACCACATTAAAAGTGATCAATACCTGTTTTCCAACGGGTTTGGAGGCGGATCAGACCAAAAAGAGGCAGTTTGGTGTCGGCTCCAAAAACTTCCTTGACCCCGCGGTCAAGGTTTTTTTCAAATCCCCCCTCCTCCACTGTTTTAGCTGACAGCTGTTTGCTGGCCGATTTACCACATTAAAAGTGATCAATACCTGTTTTCCAACGGGTTTGGAGGCGGATCAGACCAAAAAGAGGCAGCTTGGTGTCGGCTCCAAAAACAGAAATTTCCTTGACCCCGCGGTCAAGGTTTTTTTCAAATCCCCCCTCCTCCACTGTTTTGGCTGACAGCTGTTTGCTGGCCGATTTACCACATTAAAAGTGATCAATACCTATTTCCAACAGGTTTGGAGGCGGATCAGACCAAAAAGAGGCAGTTTGGTGTCGGCTCCAAAAACGGAAACTTCCTTGACCCCGCGGTCAAGGTTTTTTTCAAATCCCCCCTCCTCCACTGTTTTGGCTGACAGCTGTTTGCTGGCCGATTTACCACATTAAAAGTGATCAATACCTGTTTTCCAACGGGTTTGGAGGCGGATCAGACCAAAAAGAGGCAGTTTGGTGTCGGCTCCAAAAACGGAAATTTCCTTGACCCCGCGGTCAAGGTTTTTTTCAAATCCCCCCTCCTCCACTGTTTTGGCTGACAGCTGTTTGCTGGCCGATTTACCACATTAAAAGTGATCAATACCTGTTTTCCAACAGGTTTGGAGGCGGATCAGACCAAAAAGAGGCAGTTTGGTGTCGGCTCCAAAAACGGAAACTTCCTTGACCCCGCGGTCAAGGTTTTTTTCAAATCCCCCCTCCTCCACTGTTTTAGCTGACAGCTGTTTTGGCTGACAGCTGTTTGCTGGCCGATTTACCACATTAAAAGTGATCAATACCTGTTTTCCAACGGGTTTGGAGGCGGATCAGACCAAAAAGAGGCAGTTTGGTGTCGGCTCCAAAAACGGAAATTTCCTTGACCCCGCGGTCAAGGTTTTTTTCAAATCCCCCCTCCTCCACTGTTTTGGCTGACAGCTGTTTGCTGGCCGATTTACCACATTAAAAGTGATCAATACCTGTTTTCCAACAGGTTTGGAGGCGGATCAGACCAAAAAGAGGCAGTTTGGTGTCGGCTCCAAAAACGGAAACTTCCTTGACCCCGCGGTCAAGGTTTTTTTCAAATCCCCCCTCCTCCACTGTTTTAGCTGACAGCTGTTTTGGCTGACAGCTGTTTGCTGGCCGATTTACCACATTAAAAGTGATCAATACCTGTTTTCCAACGGGTTTGGAGGCGGATCAGACCAAAAAGAGGCAGTTTGGTGTCGGCTCCAAAAACAGAAATTTCCTTGACCCCGCGGTCAAGGTTTTTTTCAAATCCCCCCTCCTCCACTGTTTTGGCTGACAGCTGTTTGCTGGCCGATTTACCACATTAAAAGTGATCAATACCTGTTTTCCAACAGGTTTGGAGGCGGATCAGACCAAAAAGAGGCAGTTTGGTGTCGGCTCCAAAAACGGAAACTTCCTTGACCCCGCGGTCAAGGTTTTTTTCAAATCCCCCCTCCTCCACTGTTTTGGCTGACCGCTGTTTGCTGGCCGATTTACCACATTAAAAGTGATCAATACCTGTTTTCCAACGGGTTTGGAGGCGGATCAGACCAAAAAGAGGCAGTTTGGTGTCGGCTCCAAAAACGGAAATTTCCTTGACCCCGCGGTCAAGGTTTTTTTCAAATCCCCCCTCCTCCACTGTTTTGGCTGACAGCTGTTTGCTGGCCGATTTACCACATTAAAAGTGATCAATACCTGTTTTCCAACGGGTTTGGAGGCGGATCAGACCAAAAAGAGGCAGTTTGGTGTCGGCTCCAAAAACTTCCTTGACCCCGCGGTCAAGGTTTTTTTCAAATCCCCCCTCCTCCACTGTTTTAGCTGACAGCTGTTTGCTGGCCGATTTACCACATTAAAAGTGATCAATACCTGTTTTCCAACGGGTTTGGAGGCGGATCAGACCAAAAAGAGGCAGCTTGGTGTCGGCTCCAAAAACAGAAATTTCCTTGACCCCGCGGTCAAGGTTTTTTTCAAATCCCCCCTCCTCCACTGTTTTGGCTGACAGCTGTTTGCTGGCCGATTTACCACATTAAAAGTGATCAATACCTGTTTTCCAACAGGTTTGGAGGCGGATCAGACCAAAAAGAGGCAGTTTGGTGTCGGCTCCAAAAACGGAAACTTCCTTGACCCCGCGGTCAAGGTTTTTTTCAAATCCCCCCTCCTCCACTGTTTTGGCTGACAGCTGTTTGCTGGCCGATTTACCACATTAAAAGTGATCAATACCTGTTTTCCAACGGGTTTGGAGGCGGATCAGACCAAAAAGAGGCAGTTTGGTGTCGGCTCCAAAAACGGAAATTTCCTTGACCCCGCGGTCAAGGTTTTTTTCAAATCCCCCCTCCTCCACTGTTTTGGCTGACAGCTGTTTGCTGGCCGATTTACCACATTAAAAGTGATCAATACCTGTTTTCCAACAGGTTTGGAGGCGGATCAGACCAAAAAGAGGCAGTTTGGTGTCGGCTCCAAAAACGGAAACTTCCTTGACCCCGCGGTCAAGGTTTTTTTCAAATCCCCCCTCCTCCACTGTTTTAGCTGACAGCTGTTTTGGCTGACAGCTGTTTGCTGGGCGATTTACCACATTAAAAGTGATCAATACCTGTTTTCCAACGGGTTTGGAGGCGGATCAGACCAAAAAGAGGCAGTTTGGTGTCGGCTCCAAAAACGGAAACTTCCTTGACCCCGCGGTCAAGGTTTTTTTCAAATCCCCCCTCCTCCACTGTTTTGGCTGACAGCTGTTTGCTGGCCGATTTACCACATTAAAAGTGATCAATACCTGTTTTCCAACGGGTTTGGAGGCGGATCAGACCAAAAAGAGGCAGTTTGGTGTCGGCTCCAAAAACTTCCTTGACCCCGCGGTCAAGGTTTTTTTCAAATCCCCCCTCCTCCACTGTTTTGGCTGACAGCTGTTTGCTGGCCGATTTACCACATTAAAAGTGATCAATACCTGTTTTCCAACAGGTTTGGAGGCGGATCAGACCAAAAAGAGGCAGTTTGGTGTCGGCTCCAAAAACGGAAACTTCCTTGACCCCGCGGTCAAGGTTTTTTTCAAATCCCCCCTCCTCCACTGTTTTAGCTGACAGCTGTTTTGGCTGACAGCTGTTTGCTGGCCGATTTACCACATTAAAAGTGATCAATACCTGTTTTCCAACGGGTTTGGAGGCGGATCAGACCAAAAAGAGGCAGTTTGGTGTCGGCTCCAAAAACAGAAATTTCCTTGACCCCGCGGTCAAGGTTTTTTTCAAATCCCCCCTCCTCCACTGTTTTGGCTGACAGCTGTTTGCTGGCCGATTTACCACATTAAAAGTGATCAATACCTGTTTTCCAACAGGTTTGGAGGCGGATCAGACCAAAAAGAGGCAGTTTGGTGTCGGCTCCAAAAACGGAAACTTCCTTGACCCCGCGGTCAAGGTTTTTTTCAAATCCCCCCTCCTCCACTGTTTTGGCTGACAGCTGTTTGCTGGCCGATTTACCACATTAAAAGTGATCAATACCTGTTTTCCAACGGGTTTGGAGGCGGATCAGACCAAAAAGAGGCAGTTTGGTGTCGGCTCCAAAAACGGAAATTTCCTTGACCCCGCGGTCAAGGTTTTTTTCAAATCCCCCCTCCTCCACTGTTTTGGCTGACAGCTGTTTGCTGGCCGATTTACCACATTAAAAGTGATCAATACCTGTTTTCCAACGGGTTTGGAGGCGGATCAGACCAAAAAGAGGCAGTTTGGTGTCGGCTCCAAAAACGGAAATTTCCTTGACCCCGCGGTCAAGGTTTTTTTCAAATCCCCCCTCCTCCACTGTTTTGGCTGACAGCTGTTTGCTGGCCGATTTACCACATTAAAAGTGATCAATACCTGTTTTCCAACGGGTTTGGAGGCGGATCAGACCAAAAAGAGGCAGTTTGGTGTCGGCTCCAAAAACGGAAACTTCCTTGACCCCGCGGTCAAGGTTTTTTTCAAATCCCCCCTCCTCCACTGTTTTGGCTGACAGCTGTTTGCTGGCCGATTTACCACATTAAAAGTGATCAATACCTGTTTTCCAACGGGTTTGGAGGCGGATCAGACCAAAAAGAGGCAGTTTGGTGTCGGCTCCAAAAACGGAAATTTCCTTGACCCCGCGGTCAAGGTTTTTTTCAAATCCCCCCTCCTCCACTGTTTTGGCTGACAGCTGTTTGCTGGCCGATTTACCACATTAAAAGTGATCAATACCTGTTTTCCAACGGGTTTGGAGGCGGATCAGACCAAAAAGAGGCAGTTTGGTGTCGGCTCCAAAAACGGAAATTTCCTTGACCCCGCGGTCAAGGTTTTTTTCAAATCCCCCCTCCTCCACTGTTTTAGCTGACAGCTGTTTTGGCTGACAGCTGTTTGCTGGCCGATTTACCACATTAAAAGTGATCAATACCTGTTTTCCAACGGGTTTGGAGGCGGATCAGACCAAAAAGAGGCAGTTTGGTGTCGGCTCCAAAAACAGAAATTTCCTTGACCCCGCGGTCAAGGTTTTTTTCAAATCCCCCCTCCTCCACTGTTTTGGCTGACAGCTGTTTGCTGGCCGATTTACCACATTAAAAGTGATCAATACCTGTTTTCCAACGGGTTTGGAGGCGGATCAGACCAAAAAGAGGCAGTTTGGTGTCGGCTCCAAAAACGGAAATTTCCTTGACCCCGCGGTCAAGGTTTTTTTCAAATCCCCCCTCCTCCACTGTTTTGGCTGACAGCTGTTTTGGCTGACAGCTGTTTGCTGGCCGATTTACCACATTAAAAGTGATCAATACCTGTTTTCCAACGGGTTTGGAGGCGGATCAGACCAAAAAGAGGCAGTTTGGTGTCGGCTCCAAAAACAGAAATTTCCTTGACCCCGCGGTCAAGGTTTTTTTCAAATCCCCCCTCCTCCACTGTTTTGGCTGACAGCTGTTTGCTGGCCGATTTACCACATTAAAAGTGATCAATACCTGTTTTCCAACAGGTTTGGAGGCGGATCAGACCAAAAAGAGGCAGTTTGGTGTCGGCTCCAAAAACGGAAACTTCCTTGACCCCGCGGTCAAGGTTTTTTTCAAATCCCCCCTCCTCCACTGTTTTGGCTGACAGCTGTTTGCTGGCCGATTTACCACATTAAAAGTGATCAATACCTGTTTTCCAACGGGTTTGGAGGCGGATCAGACCAAAAAGAGGCAGTTTGGTGTCGGCTCCAAAAACTTCCTTGACCCCGCGGTCAAGGTTTTTTTCAAATCCCCCCTCCTCCACTGTTTTGGCTGACAGCTGTTTGCTGGCCGATTTACCACATTAAAAGTGATCAATACCTGTTTTCCAACAGGTTTGGAGGCGGATCAGACCAAAAAGAGGCAGTTTGGTGTCGGCTCCAAAAACGGAAACTTCCTTGACCCCGCGGTCAAGGTTTTTTTCAAATCCCCCCTCCTCCACTGTTTTAGCTGACAGCTGTTTTGGCTGACAGCTGTTTGCTGGCCGATTTACCACATTAAAAGTGATCAATACCTGTTTTCCAACGGGTTTGGAGGCGGATCAGACCAAAAAGAGGCAGTTTGGTGTCGGCTCCAAAAACAGAAATTTCCTTGACCCCGCGGTCAAGGTTTTTTTCAAATCCCCCCTCCTCCACTGTTTTGGCTGACAGCTGTTTGCTGGCCGATTTACCACATTAAAAGTGATCAATACCTGTTTTCCAACAGGTTTGGAGGCGGATCAGACCAAAAAGAGGCAGTTTGGTGTCGGCTCCAAAAACGGAAACTTCCTTGACCCCGCGGTCAAGGTTTTTTTCAAATCCCCCCTCCTCCACTGTTTTGGCTGACAGCTGTTTGCTGGCCGATTTACCACATTAAAAGTGATCAATACCTGTTTTCCAACGGGTTTGGAGGCGGATCAGACCAAAAAGAGGCAGTTTGGTGTCGGCTCCAAAAACGGAAATTTCCTTGACCCCGCGGTCAAGGTTTTTTTCAAATCCCCCCTCCTCCACTGTTTTGGCTGACAGCTGTTTGCTGGCCGATTTACCACATTAAAAGTGATCAATACCTGTTTTCCAACGGGTTTGGAGGCGGATCAGACCAAAAAGAGGCAGTTTGGTGTCGGCTCCAAAAACGGAAATTTCCTTGACCCCGCGGTCAAGGTTTTTTTCAAATCCCCCCTCCTCCACTGTTTTGGCTGACAGCTGTTTGCTGGCCGATTTACCACATTAAAAGTGATCAATACCTGTTTTCCAACGGGTTTGGAGGCGGATCAGACCAAAAAGAGGCAGTTTGGTGTTGGCTCCAAAAACGGAAATTTCCTTGACCCCGCGGTCAAGGTTTTTTTCAAATCCCCCCTCCTCCACTGTTTTGGCTGACAGCTGTTTGCTGGCCGATTTACCACATTAAAAGTGATCAATACCTGTTTTCCAACAGGTTTGGAGGCGGATCAGACCAAAAAGAGGCAGTTTGGTGTCGGCTCCAAAAACGGAAACTTCCTTGACCCCGCGGTCAAGGTTTTTTTCAAATCCCCCCTCCTCCACTGTTTTGGCTGACAGCTGTTTGCTGGCCGATTTACCACATTAAAAGTGATCAATACCTGTTTTCCAATGGGTTTGGAGGCGGATCAGACCAAAAAGAGGCAGTTTGGTGTCGGCTCCAAAAACGGAAATTTCCTTGACCCCGCGGTCAAGGTTTTTTTCAAATCCCCCCTCCTCCACTGTTTTAGCTGACAGCTGTTTTGGCTGACAGCTGTTTGCTGGCCGATTTACCACATTAAAAGTGATCAATACCTGTTTTCCAACGGGTTTGGAGGCGGATCAGACCAAAAAGAGGCAGTTTGGTGTCGGCTCCAAAAACAGAAATTTCCTTGACCCCGCGGTCAAGGTTTTTTTCAAATCCCCCCTCCTCCACTGTTTTGGCTGACAGCTGTTTGCTGGCCGATTTACCACATTAAAAGTGATCAATACCTGTTTTCCAACGGGTTTGGAGGCGGATCAGACCAAAAAGAGGCAGTTTGGTGTCGGCTCCAAAAACGGAAATTTCCTTGACCCCGCGGTCAAGGTTTTTTTCAAATCCCCCCTCCTCCACTGTTTTGGCTGACAGCTGTTTGCTGGCCGATTTACCACATTAAAAGTGATCAATACCTGTTTTCCAACGGGTTTGGAGGCGGATCAGACCAAAAAGAGGCAGTTTGGTGTCGGCTCCAAAAACTTCCTTGACCCCGCGGTCAAGGTTTTTTTCAAATCCCCCCTCCTCCACTGTTTTAGCTGACAGCTGTTTTGGCTGACAGCTGTTTGCTGGCCGATTTACCACATTAAAAGTGATCAATACCTGTTTTCCAACGGGTTTGGAGGCGGATCAGACCAAAAAGAGGCAGTTTGGTGTCGGCTCCAAAAACGGAAATTTCCTTGACCCCGCGGTCAAGGTTTTTTTCAAATCCCCCCTCCTCCACTGTTTTGGCTGACAGCTGTTTGCTGGCCGATTTACCACATTAAAAGTGATCAATACCTGTTTTCCAACAGGTTTGGAGGCGGATCAGACCAAAAAGAGGCAGTTTGGTGTCGGCTCCAAAAACGGAAACTTCCTTGACCCCGCGGTCAAGGTTTTTTTCAAATCCCCCCTCCTCCACTGTTTTAGCTGACAGCTGTTTTGGCTGACAGCTGTTTGCTGGCCGATTTACCACATTAAAAGTGATCAATACCTGTTTTCCAACGGGTTTGGAGGCGGATCAGACCAAAAAGAGGCAGTTTGGTGTCGGCTCCAAAAACGGAAATTTCCTTGACCCCGCGGTCAAGGTTTTTTTCAAATCCCCCCTCCTCCATTGTTTTGGCTGACAGCTGTTTGCTGGCCGATTTACCACATTAAAAGTGATCAATACCTGTTTTCCAACAGGTTTGGAGGCGGATCAGACCAAAAAGAGGCAGTTTGGTGTCGGCTCCAAAAACGGAAACTTCCTTGACCCCGCGGTCAAGGTTTTTTTCAAATCCCCCCTCCTCCACTGTTTTGGCTGACAGCTGTTTGCTGGCCGATTTACCACATTAAAAGTGATCAATACCTGTTTTCCAACGGGTTTGGAGGCGGATCAGACCAAAAAGAGGCAGTTTGGTGTCGGCTCCAAAAACGGAAATTTCCTTGACCCCGCGGTCAAGGTTTTTTTCAAATCCCCCCTCCTCCACTGTTTTGGCTGACAGCTGTTTGCTGGCCGATTTACCACATTAAAAGTGATCAATACCTGTTTTCCAACGGGTTTGGAGGCGGATCAGACCAAAAAGAGGCAGTTTGGTGTCGGCTCCAAAAACGGAAATTTCCTTGACCCCGCGGTCAAGGTTTTTTTCAAATCCCCCCTCCTCCACTGTTTTGGCTGACAGCTGTTTGCTGGCCGATTTACCACATTAAAAGTGATCAATACCTGTTTTCCAACGGGTTTGGAGGCGGATCAGACCAAAAAGAGGCAGTTTGGTGTCGGCTCCAAAAACGGAAATTTCCTTGACCCCGCGGTCAAGGTTTTTTTCAAATCCCCCCTCCTCCGCTGTTTTGGCTGACAGCTGTTTGCTGGCCGATTTACCACATTAAAAGTGATCAATACCTGTTTTCCAACGGGTTTGGAGGCGGATCAGACCAAAAAGAGGCAGTTTGGTGTCGGCTCCAAAAACGGAAATTTCCTTGACCCCGCGGTCAAGGTTTTTTCAAATCCCCCCTCCTCCACTGTTTTGGCTGACAGCTGTTTGCTGGCCGATTTACCACATTAAAAGTGATCAATACCTGTTTTCCAACGGGTTTGGAGGCGGATCAGACCAAAAAGAGGCAGTTTGGTGTCGGCTCCAAAAACGGAAATTTCCTTGACCCCGCGGTCAAGGTTTTTTTCAAATCCCCCCTCCTCCACTGTTTTGGCTGACAGCTGTTTGCTGGCCGATTTACCACATTAAAAGTGATCAATACCTGTTTTCCAACGGGTTTGGAGGCGGATCAGACCAAAAAGAGGCAGTTTGGTGTCGGCTCCAAAAACTTCCTTGACCCCGCGGTCAAGGTTTTTTTCAAATCCCCCCTCCTCCACTGTTTTAGCTGACAGCTGTTTTGGCTGACAGCTGTTTGCTGGCCGATTTACCACATTAAAAGTGATCAATACCTGTTTTCCAACGGGTTTGGAGGCGGATCAGACCAAAAAGAGGCAGTTTGGTGTCGGCTCCAAAAACTTCCTTGACCCCGCGGTCAAGGTTTTTTTCAAATCCCCCCTCCTCCACTGTTTTAGCTGACAGCTGTTTTGGCTGACAGCTGTTTGCTGGCCGATTTACCACATTAAAAGTGATCAATACCTGTTTTCCAACGGGTTTGGAGGCGGATCAGACCAAAAAGAGG
Organism: Pempheris klunzingeri; assembly: GCF_042242105.1. Classification (NCBI taxonomy): domain Eukaryota; kingdom Metazoa; phylum Chordata; class Actinopteri; order Acropomatiformes; family Pempheridae; genus Pempheris; species Pempheris klunzingeri. Next base: position 25,923 of record NW_027255231.1, read on the forward strand.
CAGTTTGGTGTCGGCTCCAAAAACGGAAATTTCCTTGACCCCGCGGTCAAGGTTTTTTTCAAATCCCCCCTCCTCCACTGTTTTGGCTGACAGCTGTTTGCTGGCCGATTTACCACATTAAAAGTGATCAATACCTGTTTTCCAACAGGTTTGGAGGCGGATCAGACCAAAAAGAGGCAGTTTGGTGTCGGCTCCAAAAACGGAAACTTCCTTGACCCCGCGGTCAAGGTTTTTTTCAAATCCCCCCTCCTCCACTGTTTTAGCTGACAGCTGTTTTGGCTGACAGCTGTTTGCTGGCCGATTTACCACATTAAAAGTGATCAATACCTGTTTTCCAACGGGTTTGGAGGCGGATCAGACCAAAAAGAGGCAGTTTGGTGTCGGCTCCAAAAACGGAAATTTCCTTGACCCCGCGGTCAAGGTTTTTTTCAAATCCCCCCTCCTCCATTGTTTTGGCTGACAGCTGTTTGCTGGCCGATTTACCACATTAAAAGTGATCAATACCTGTTTTCCAACAGGTTTGGAGGCGGATCAGACCAAAAAGAGGCAGTTTGGTGTCGGCTCCAAAAACGGAAACTTCCTTGACCCCGCGGTCAAGGTTTTTTTCAAATCCCCCCTCCTCCACTGTTTTGGCTGACAGCTGTTTGCTGGCCGATTTACCACATTAAAAGTGATCAATACCTGTTTTCCAACGGGTTTGGAGGCGGATCAGACCAAAAAGAGGCAGTTTGGTGTCGGCTCCAAAAACGGAAATTTCCTTGACCCCGCGGTCAAGGTTTTTTTCAAATCCCCCCTCCTCCACTGTTTTGGCTGACAGCTGTTTGCTGGCCGATTTACCACATTAAAAGTGATCAATACCTGTTTTCCAACGGGTTTGGAGGCGGATCAGACCAAAAAGAGGCAGTTTGGTGTCGGCTCCAAAAACGGAAATTTCCTTGACCCCGCGGTCAAGGTTTTTTTCAAATCCCCCCTCCTCCACTGTTTTGGCTGACAGCTGTTTGCTGGCCGATTTACCACATTAAAAGTGATCAATACCTGTTTTCCAACGGGTTTGGAGGCGGATCAGACCAAAAAGAGGCAGTTTGGTGTCGGCTCCAAAAACGGAAATTTCCTTGACCCCGCGGTCAAGGTTTTTTCAAATCCCCCCTCCTCCACTGTTTTGGCTGACAGCTGTTTGCTGGCCGATTTACCACATTAAAAGTGATCAATACCTGTTTTCCAACGGGTTTGGAGGCGGATCAGACCAAAAAGAGGCAGTTTGGTGTCGGCTCCAAAAACGGAAATTTCCTTGACCCCGCGGTCAAGGTTTTTTTCAAATCCCCCCTCCTCCACTGTTTTGGCTGACAGCTGTTTGCTGGCCGATTTACCACATTAAAAGTGATCAATACCTGTTTTCCAACGGGTTTGGAGGCGGATCAGACCAAAAAGAGGCAGTTTGGTGTCGGCTCCAAAAACTTCCTTGACCCCGCGGTCAAGGTTTTTTTCAAATCCCCCCTCCTCCACTGTTTTAGCTGACAGCTGTTTTGGCTGACAGCTGTTTGCTGGCCGATTTACCACATTAAAAGTGATCAATACCTGTTTTCCAACGGGTTTGGAGGCGGATCAGACCAAAAAGAGGCAGTTTGGTGTCGGCTCCAAAAACGGAAATGTCCTTGACCCCGCGGTCAAGGTTTTTTTCAAATCCCCCCTCCTCCACTGTTTTGGCTGACAGCTGTTTGCTGGCCGATTTACCACATTAAAAGTGATCAATACCTGTTTTCCAACGGGTTTTGAGGCGGATCAGACCAAAAAGAGGCAGTTTGGTGTCGGCTCCAAAAACAGAAATTTCCTTGACCCCGCGGTCAAGGTTTTTTTCAAATCCCCCCTCCTCCACTGTTTTGGCTGACAGCTGTTTGCTGGCCGATTTACCACATTAAAAGTGATCAATACCTGTTTTCCAACAGGGTTTGGAGGCGGATCAGACCAAAAAGAGGCAGTTTGGTGTCGGCTCCAAAACGGAAACTTCCTTGACCCCGCGGTCAAGGTTTTTTTCAAATCCCCCCTCCTCCACTGTTTTGGCTGACAGCTGTTTGCTGGCCGATTTACCACATTAAAAGTGATCAATACCTGTTTTCCAACGGGTTTGGAGGCGGATCAGACCAAAAAGAGGCAGTTTGGTGTCGGCTCCAAAAACGAAATTTCCTTGACCCCGCGGTCAAGGTTTTTTTCAAATCCCCCCTCCTCCACTGTTTTGGCTGACAGCTGTTTGCTGGCCGATTTACCACATTAAAAGTGATCAATACCTGTTTTCCAACGGGTTTGGAGGCGGATCAGACCAAAAAGAGGCAGTTTGGTGTCGGCTCCAAAAACGGAACTTCCTTGACCCCGCGGTCAAGGTTTTTTTCAAATCCCCCCTCCTCCACTGTTTTGGCTGACAGCTGTTTGCTGGCCGATTTACCACATTAAAAGTGATCAATACCTGTTTTCCAACGGGTTTGGAGGCGGATCAGACCAAAAAGAGGCAGTTTGGTGTCGGCTCCAAAAACAGGAAATTTCCTTGACCCCGCGGTCAAGGTTTTTTTCAAATCCCCCCTCCTCCACTGTTTTGGCTGACAGCTGTTTGCTGGCCGATTTACCACATTAAAAGTGATCAATACCTGTTTTCCAACGGGTTTGGAGGCGGATCAGACCAAAAAGAGGCAGTTTGGTGTCGGCTCCAAAAACGGAAATTTCCTTGACCCCGCGGTCAAGGTTTTTTTCAAATCCCCCCTCCTCCACTGTTTTGGCTGACAGCTGTTTGCTGGCCGATTTACCACATTAAAAGTGATCAATACCTGTTTTCCAACGGGTTTGGAGGCGGATCAGACCAAAAAGAGGCAGTTTGGTGTCGGCTCCAAAAACGGAAATTTCCTTGACCCCGCGGTCAAGGTTTTTTTCAAATCCCCCCTCCTCCACTGTTTTGGCTGACAGCTGTTTGCTGGCCGATTTACCACATTAAAAGTGATCAATACCTGTTTTCCAACGGGTTTGGAGGCGGATCAGACCAAAAAGAGGCAGTTTGGTGTCGGCTCCAAAAACGGAAATTTCCTTGACCCCGCGGTCAAGGTTTTTTTCAAATCCCCCCTCCTCCACTGTTTTGGCTGACAGCTGTTTGCTGGCCGATTTACCACATTAAAAGTGATCAATACCTGTTTTCCAACGGGTTTGGAGGCGGATCAGACCAAAAAGAGGCAGTTTGGTGTCGGCTCCAAAAACAGGAAATTTCCTTGACCCCGCGGTCAAGGTTTTTTTCAAATCCCCCCTCCTCCACTGTTTTGGCTGACAGCTGTTTGCTGGCCGATTTACCACATTAAAAGTGATCAATACCTGTTTTTCCAACGGGTTTGGAGGCGGATCAGACCAAAAAGAGGCAGTTTGGTGTCGGCTCCAAAAACGGAAATTTCCTTGACCCCGCGGTCAAGGTTTTTTTCAAATCCCCCCTCCTCCACTGTTTTGGCTGACAGCTGTTTGCTGGCCGATTTACCACATTAAAAGTGATCAATACCTGTTTTCCAACGGGTTTGGAGGCGGATCAGACCAAAAAGAGGCAGTTGGTGTCGGCTCCAAAACGGAAATTTCCTTGACCCCGCGGTCAAGGTTTTTTTCAAATCCCCCCTCCTCCACTGTTTTGGCTGACAGCTGTTTGCTGGCCGATTTACCACATTAAAAGTGATCAATACCTGTTTTCCAACGGGTTTGGAGGCGGATCAGACCAAAAAGAGGCAGTTTGGTGTCGGCTCCAAAAACGGAAATTTCCTTGACCCCGCGGTCAAGGTTTTTTTCAAATCCCCCCTCCTCCACTGTTTTGGCTGACAGCTGTTTGCTGGCCGATTTACCACATTAAAAGTGATCAATACCTGTTTTCCAACGGGTTTGGAGGCGGATCAGACCAAAAAGAGGCAGTTTGGTGTCGGCTCCAAAAACGGAAATTTCCTTGACCCCGCGGTCAAGGTTTTTTTCAAATCCCCCCTCCTCCACTGTTTTGGCTGACAGCTGTTTGCTGGCCGATTTACCACATTAAAAGTGATCAATACCTGTTTTCCAACGGGTTTGGAGGCGGATCAGACCAAAAAGAGGCAGTTTGGTGTCGGCTCCAAAAACGGAAATTTCCTTGACCCCGCGGTCAAGGTTTTTTTCAAATCCCCCCTCCTCCACTGTTTTGGCTGACAGCTGTTTGCTGGCCGATTTACCACATTAAAAGTGATCAATACCTGTTTTCCAACGGGTTTGGAGGCGGATCAGACCAAAAAGAGGCAGTTTGGTGTCGGCTCCAAAAACGGAAATTTCCTTGACCCCGCGGTCAAGGTTTTTTTCAAATCCCCCCTCCTCCACTGTTTTGGCTGACAGCTGTTTGCTGGCCGATTTACCACATTAAAAGTGATCAATACCTGTTTTCCAACGGGTTTGGAGGCGGATCAGACCAAAAAGAGGCAGTTTGGTGTCGGCTCCAAAAACGGAAATTTCCTTGACCCCGCGGTCAAGGTTTTTTTCAAATCCCCCCTCCTCCACTGTTTTGGCTGACAGCTGTTTGCTGGCCGATTTACCACATTAAAAGTGATCAATACCTGTTTTCCAACGGGTTTGGAGGCGGATCAGACCAAAAAGAGGCAGTTTGGTGTCGGCTCCAAAAACGGAAATTTCCTTGACCCCGCGGTCAAGGTTTTTTTCAAATCCCCCCTCCTCCACTGTTTTGGCTCGTGCAGCTGTTTGCTGGCCGATTTACCACATTAAAAGTGATCAATACCTGTTTTCCAACGGGTTTGGAGGCGGATCAGACCAAAAAGAGGCAGTTTGGTGTCGGCTCCAAAAACGGAAATTTCCTTGACCCCGCGGTCAAGGTTTTTTTCAAATCCCCCCTCCTCCACTGTTTT
>NW_027255232.1:0-30571 GCF_042242105.1 Pempheris klunzingeri
AAAGAAATCGGGAAGTTGTTGAAATGACGTCATACTTTAGAAACTTTACAGATACAGTTTTGTAGCTTTTTTTAATTGCATATAGAATATTATTAATATTCTATATTACGTTCATAAATTCATTATAGCTCTCTAACAATGCCCCACGTTTAAGAGAAACTGATGTCCTCATCAGTAACATAATCATTAATCCATGAGGGATTTCTTCTGGGCGGACAGATGGTTTAGTGGTATAGGCTTAGAACTCATGACCCCGAGGTCATGAGTTCGAATCCCGGTGCTGCCCACTGTTTCCGGTCTATCGTATCCCTTAATCCGAAGTTAGTAGGAACACTATGGTAATTGCATGTTTCTATAAAAAAAATTATAGTACATGCTGGTAGTGGGAGGAAGCCTGGTGGGAGGGCGAAATCGAGTGCTGATGCACTAAGGTACGATAGTAAATTCATGCCTCTGTTGAGGTGATTCCCATACAGCCAACGTCCGAGAAATGGATAGGGTAGGGGTGGTGGTCGCCCCAAAACGAGGATGTTTAGTGGGTTAAATTCCCACACTACCGCAGAATAATAAGTCGGAGCCGGTGTGTGATGTCGTGTGGTTGGAATATGGTGTAAAAAACTCCGCTGCGGTGCCTACAGCGTTTAATGAAGCAAGTGTGACCAACTTGAACTTCACAGCCCAATAAGCTGCGCCAGGGGTTTAACCTCGTAACTAAAAAAAAAATTTCTTCTGACTTGTTAGCTCCGTACTCTTGGGTGTTCATTATCATTGTTATTACATTGCTCTGCCTGGTTTCCTGTACTTACTGGGTTTTTATATACTAAAAAATGATTTTTGGGGTTATTTGTATTTACCAGCGTTTCCTCTATGTTATTTCCATTATGTACGTTTGCTTTTTTAAGATGGAAGTGATATATAGTTTTAATATTGCCTTTAACTATTATTTTATACAAATATGAGTTAATTCTCTTCACCACTGGGTACGGAACCTCCCAAAAATTGTCAAATTTTCCATTTCGTTTTTTTTTCTAATCATAACATAGTCTCGTATATTGAATATACATTTGGTACATTCTTTAGGCATATTATGGTCCTTCTCAATTTGTTTAAGGAATGTTTTGGCGTTCAAAATCCTATTGCTCACTGTTTTAAGGAAGGCAGTGTAGTCACATTCTGGATAAATTCTTGTTCACTATCAATAATAGTAGGTATTTCTCGTCCAAATATTAGCACATTAGGAGAGAAGCCAGTAGTTTTATGTTTTGCTCTTCGCTAGGCTATAAGTACATCCGGTATAATAATATCCCATTCTCCATAATTATCTGTTGTCTTTGAGATCATATCGATTAGAGTTTTATTAAATCTCTCTATTAGACCGTTAGACTGTGGATAAGCTGTTGTCCTTGTTTTAAATATTCCTAAGAATTTTGATAAGCATTTAAATATATATGATTCGAAATTTGTTCCTCTGTCTGTATGGATACTTGTAGGCACTCCGTATCTTGAAATAAATTCATTAAACAACTTGAAGGCTACAGTTGCTGCTTCTTTGACAGGAATTGGGTATGTTTCACAGAATTTTGTGAAGTAATCCCAAACTACCAAGATATATCTGTTTCCATTTTTTGTTGTTGGTAAGGGACAAATTATATCAATTCCAATACGTTCCATATGGTATGATGTTTTGCTCTCCATTAAGTTAAGTTTCTGTGGTTTTTTCTCTCTATTTCTCAATATACATCTCTCACACGCATCACACCAACACTTAACATCTATTTTTTGCCGTGGCCAATAACACCTGGATTGTATCTTAGCAGTGTTTTCTCATATCCCAAATGACCAATATCATGAAAATGCTGTAAGACTTGCGGGACCGTAGATCTAGGAGTAATTATTCTATTAGTCATTGTGTTTCCATTAATTTTAACCTTCTTTTTACCACACTATCCTCTATAATTAGACTAGATCGAATACTCCATAATATTTATAGGTAATCTGAGCTATATTTCGGTCATTCTGGCGGAAATTTGATTTTTAGTCCAATTTTTTACAGTTGTAATATCTGGGATACTATTTTGTTCATCAATTATGGTCTTAAGATTTATAATTTTGATAGAGCAACACTTCGTATGTCTTGAAAAAGTGTCCTTACTTAGGTGTGAAGATCCATTCCTATAAATTACTTCAAAATTGAACTAGCTTAATCTTTCTAATCACCTTGCTAGTTGACGGACGGATTTTTAAAATTTACCAACCACTATAAACTGTTATGGTTACTCCTAACTGTGAAGTGATTTCCTAATAATTATGGACGAAACTTTTCTAAAGTCCACACGAGTGCTAGAAGTTCCTTTTTAGTTGTTGAATAATTAACCTCTTGATCATTTAGCAAACGACAACAATAGTATATTGGCCTTTCAATACCATTTGATATCTGTGATAGGAAACCTTAAATTGCAAAATCACTTGCATCGCCATCAACAGTAAATCTTTTGCTCCAGGAAGACATGGCAACATTAGGAGCGTTGTTTGAGTTTTCTTTAAGATTTCTGAATATGTCACACTCTTTGCACCAATTCCAAACTATATTATTTTTCGTAAGTATATATAGCGGCTTCCATATGCCAGAAAGATGTTAAACAAATCTTCGGCAATATGATGCAAATCACAGAAATTGTTGTAATTCTTTTTTATTTGATGAAATCTTCCAATTTTTTACGGTTTGAATTTTATCCGGATCCGTTTTGATACCATCTTCTGATACTACATATCCTAGAAATTTCATTTCTTGAACAAAGAAGTGCGTTTTTTTACTTTAACTGTAAATCCAGCATCTCTCAATAAACCAAGAATAATTCTCACATGCTCTACATGCTCTGCAACTGATCTACTAAAGATAATTATATCATCCATATAAAGCATACAGAACGTATTTTTTATAGGGGTTAAAACGTTAATAGCACATTGAAATGTTGCTGGGGCATTACAAAGACCAAATGGCATTCTTTTAAACTGAAATAAGCCATCTGGTGTAATAAAAGCGGTTTTATTTCTAGATTCCATATGAATGTTGATTTGATGATAACCCGCCGATAAGTCTAAGGTAGTAAAGATTTTTGAACCATTCATATTATCAAGAACATCATCTACTCTTGGCCTCGAATAACTATTTTTTATTGTTATTTTGTTTAATTGGCGGTAATCGATGCAAAGTCTCCAGGAACCGTCTCTTTTCTTAACCAATGTAACATTAGACGCCCATGGACTCTGAGATTCTTCTATTATATCATCCTTCAGCAATTTCTTTATTTGGTTTTTTATTTCTAAACGATGAACATACGCTGTTCTTCGTAATTGCTGCTCAATTGGTCATTTTTTATCATGCAGTACGATTTTATGCTCTATACCTTTAACACTTTTCAACCCAATGTCACTCTTATAAAAGATATCACCAAATTCTTTCTTTAAATTATCAATAGACTCTGCACATGAGTAATTAAGTGGTTTTTGTAATGGGACCCCTCCTTCTTTGATATTGTTTGTTATACTACCAACATTATTCAGGCATATGGTTAAATTTATACTTTTCAAAAATCCATCCCCAGTATCAAGGCTTTTTTTATGCATGTTCATTACATATACTTCAAGACTTGCTGAGCCGTATTGGCATGTAATTGTCAGAAGAGACTTAACGATGATTTTTTGTTTTGATCCATCAGCCATTATTGCAAAACACATATCAGAGACAATGATTCCGCCAACTTCCTTCAGTTTCTCAGGACTGATAAAAGTCTTCTCGGGCCTAGTTATCTACAAGTCCACGTATATCAATACTGTTGACATTAACAGTTAAATAAATTAAGCCAGAGCTGCATTCATAAGCGCTAGAAATACCATAAGAATAAACTTTATCAAACTTTTGTCTAAGGTAACAGTTTTTTTAAAAATGTCCCACTTTGCCACAATTATAACATTTTTTAGGGGGTTTTTAAATGGTGGTCTTTTATTGTCTCTTTCTGCAATCATAAAATCCTTCAGCATATTCTCTAGCTCATCAATCTTCTTTTCAAGACTATTGTACTTTGTAAATTGGGTGTGTGCCAATTCTACATTCATGCTACTTAGCTTATCAGACCGTTGGCTAATAGATTGTTCTAACCTTCTGCCAGCTTCAAATGTTTCATTAAAATCCTTCATATCCGATGATAGCAAGTAATTCCTAATTTCTTCGTTTATCAAACCTTTCACCAATTGATTTGTCAACAATGATTGTAACATGAATCTGATGACCCCACGTAAGCTTTTCCGCCAAGAGATAATATCCTGTCACCGTAGCTTCTGAGATTTTCTCCAGGTTCCTGCTTCGCGTTAATGAATTCATTCTGTAGCAGGCACAATGTTTTTGAGTCGTCATATCTGTCGACAATAAAGGTTTTTAAATCCTTATACGCAGAGGATCCAGACAGTCCAGCACTTGCATCCCATCATAAATATTATCGGACAACAAAAGAAGAACTTGAGTTGTCCATGTGGATTCAGGTATCTTCGTAACACGACAGAACATTTCGAACCTTTCAAACCAGATCTTTGTCGAGGGATCTGCTACGTGAGTATTATGTAAGATCTTCTGATGTCTTACCAAACTGAAAACATGCGCAATATAACAAACACTATATGAAGATATACAATACCAGTTTTAAGTCATGTGACTGTATTTATACAATGTAAAGAAGTCTGGAAGTTTGTTATAATGACGTCATACCTTTAGAAACTTTACAGATACAGTTTTTGTAGCTCTTTTTTAATTGCATATAAAAATATTATTTATATTTTATATTACTTTTATAAATTCATTATAGTTTCTCTAACATTAATTATTCATTCATATAGTGTACTTTAGGTTGAGATAATTAAACTATAATTATTTTAAAATTATCAGTTATACCAATAAATATTATTTCACACTCACATACGAATGTTGAATTGTAATTTTATTGTCATATTGGATTTTTCACAAATACAATGTATACTTTATAGACCGTTTATAATATATTTTCGGTTAAATAGTATGTATTTAATATAAGACTATAAATATGTGAGTAATGTTACTTACATACCGTATTTTATTATCCTAAAATACAACCTTCCTTAAAATATAGTTACTTTTTATACTAATTTACATTAGTATAAAAATTTTTTTACTTAAAACGAAATTGTTTATTTGTTTTAATGCGATTTTTTCTTTAAATCTTAAAAAGTTAAGTTGTAACTTTTATAAAATATAAATGACATTTTTTATGTATCATATAATTATACGAATTAAGTCATTCGGTATAAATATATATTGCATATAATAGCCATTGACTAATTTTAAATTAAATTAGTGCAAAATTTAATTGAAATAGTTTCATCCTATCAGTTACCCTATTATACGCACCATAGTTATACCGTCCGTATTAAATAATCTCGATATCTCACAGCAAATCTAAATCAATTTCTCTCTTATTTGTATGTTTCTAAAACTAAGAATAAAATAAAAAAATTACAAATACTTAAGAACCTGTAAAAGTTTTAAAGTTTTTTTATATGGCATAAGTTATATTCACTTTATTTTTTTAAATAATTAGCACTTAAAAATATTTTATAAGATCATATTATAATCATCTTTTAGTTGAAAAAATCATTTTAAACCATCTAACGATCGGAAAACTAATACCCCGCAGACAAAAGTGGGGCAAAATTTAGGTAATGTTTTTATTACATAAAATTTATGTAAATAAACTGTTATTGAGAAGTATTACCGAACTTTAATGTATGAAAATATAAGAATCGTGAAGCAATTATACAAGTTAATCTAAGCAGTTATCATATTTATGCACATTCTCGTTACGTATTCACACTCATCAGTCATAGTCGCTTTAAATAAAACATCTACATCCTCTAACAGAAAAATATAAATTTTAAATATATTTTATGCTTAATTTCGATGGTAGAACATGAAACAAATTTTTAATAATTTTTAACATATTCCTTTCTTTGTTTCTTTCAGAAAAAATTACAGCCTGTTGACTTTCCAATTATATTTTTAATATTTTAGGTGAATTACACATTTACCTAATCTTTTTTATAATAATATGGATAGAATTACAATTTAAAGATTGGCTTTAAAGTTTCTCCGACATAAGTTTCTTCTCGATTTTTAATAATTTTTGAAAATATATTTTTTAATAATAAGAACGCATTAATTAAAGATAAGTCAATATTATTATAAAACACAATCAGTGGTCATCGACTAGTAAACTTTCGCGCGTGAAAAAATTGAAACATATAGACCTATAAATTTGTTGTAGTGCATTGTTATTTGAGGCTTTAACTATTCATCTTAAATAATGTTAGTAATAGTGCCAGATGATAATAGAATGAGCTTTTTTACAAACGTATCATGTCGTCATATATTAAAGTTATAAACAAAAGTACTTATGTACGCTAATTTTTTTTGTATTATGTAGAAGGTAGTTATTTTGTATTTGTACTTAAAGCTCCTAAAAATCTTATTATTTACTCGTAATTTTTTTGACAGTAAAATGGATGAAAAAAGTTTTCAGTCAAAAAAATTTTTACTAGAGTAGGATAATGGGGGATGATAGTAAAAGGATAACGCTTTTGTCGACATCGCATCATCTTAACGCTCAAAAATTATTTTTACCAATATATATCACTCTATTTGAAATATGATTTGAGATAGAAAACTACCACCAGAAAGAATTTTTCGCATACTTCATTGGAATGTATTCATATATTAATTTAGAGGAAGCATCTATCCCTCTAAATGCTACCAGTTATTAATCTATAGCTGTAGCTATAGCTATAATAACGTCTTAGTTTAGATAAGGAATATGTAAAGTAATGTACCACATTCAAACCAATATCTCACGTATCATGTATTATACATAAGTGAAAAATGTATCTTCGTTCTTGCGTTAAAATCATATCTAAAGTAGAGGACCCTTGTATTTTTTTTTAAATCGACGATGTGAAAATAACTATTAGTAAGTTTTTTTACCTTTATTCATACTAAAAAGCTCAGATGGATATTCTCATCTATCCTTGTGAGTAGCCATCAGCACAAGAACTAAATACCCTCACATCATGCCACTCTTCTTTTAAAAAGTGCTTCCAAAATCATATTCGTATTTTTTGAGCTATAACTTTGTTTTAAATTTAATTTGAAAAAAATAACAAGAAGTAATCATAGGAAGATATGATTTTGGATAAAGACGTAGAGCCAGGAGCTGAATTCATAATGTTTTTCGACACTATTTTTTGTTGGTTTTAATGTACTCCAAATAATTCTATCCTTACTTTTTTAATATATCATAACTTACTTTAACGTCTATTTTCATCCTCAGATACATCACTTTCAATTAAAAATTTGTCTTAAAATTCACTTCCGAAAGAGTTTATCTCATCACTGAAGTGGCTAATTTAAAATTGTATACTTATCGCACATGCGCCATTATTTATTAATTTTGTCAAGTAGTAAACTACAAAACCATTTAAGAGATAATATTGGATCTTCGATGTTTCTTTCGCAGATAGCCCACATAGAACTACTATTAATCATTTACATATTATTCCGATTTTATTTTATTGTTAAAATATACTAAAACATTTAGCTTGCAAAATGAAATACAACTTTATATCAATAATTCTAATTTCTGCATATTTTCACACGTTTTTGATTCTGACAATACCGTGCGCATATGTACAGGTACACATAAGGTTTTTTTTTATTTTGATACATAGCCTATCTTTTTATAACTATAATAGTCAAAAATCTATTGGTATATAATTAATTCCTTTTAAATGCAATGTATAAGCTGACACTTTAATATTAACCACATTTAGAAAAAAATGGATGGATATAACATATATGAGAAGTTTATTACATTAAATAGCGTCTCTGAGCAGCTAAATGACTATCTGTTGAATAAAAAACCTTGTCAAAAAAACCACCAGATAGGTGTAATCATTCTTAGCCCCACAAAACTATGAGGTTGTCTAAAAAAGTCTAGTGTATTATAATTAACTAAGAAAACTTTTTAAAGTTAGCTGGTTCAAATAAAGATCAAGAATTTTTTGTAGAGTATAAATGCTCAAAGTAAATATATCATTATTCAGAAATTTTTAGGGAAATGCTCCCTAGACGATTATGTACAACATATGCTTTACCAAACAATTCCACGTTCTTCAGTCTCGTAGATTCTTTTGGTGGTCCGTCTAGAAATGCCTTATTCGTACGATCATGCGGATATTATTTCAGTGGTGCGCAGAGCGTCCTGTAAGATGTACCTACTAAGCTCTGGACATTTTCTAAATCCACATGCATAAATTAGTACAATTTCTTAATTGAATTACGTAGTAAAGGCATTCGAAAGGAGAGGCAAGATTGAAGACGAGAATACTGTAGTTAAAGTTGATGAAGCACTACTTTAGAGAATGAGGAAATATCATTGTGAACGCTTGTTAAAAGGTCATGTATGGGAACACAATTCTGGTGAAGAACATTTATATTATGAGGAATCGGATAATAAAGAATACAATTATTATGATTATTTTGACAAAAATATATAACGTTTGTACACAAAAGTCCAAAGCAGTAAAAACTCTAATAAAACTCCAGAATTCACTTCAGTTTAGACCTGAGCTTTACCTAAATAGAAAAGATAAAAGTGGATCTTTGATACCTGTGAATGCTAAACAAATGAAAAAAAATAAAAGAACTGAGAAAAGAATTACGGATTCTTAGTGTGAGCTATAGGGATAGAAAAAACCCCGACTGCGGTTGTAAAAAATGAGGTTAATGTTTGGTGCAACAATTTATACAAACGAATATTAATCCTATTGTCGCCTTGTAGAAGAAGGTTATGTACATGAAACTTAAAAACACAGCATGGAATATGTTGCTGGAGATAGATGTCCACACTAATACCATAGAAACAAAATATGGGCAAGTAAAAATATGCTTATGAAGAAAAAGAATGGTACTTCAAATAATTTGTTCGATTCCAATTTAAAGGAATTCTGAATACAAACATTGTATAAAACTAGATTACAATTTTTCCACATAATAATGGATGCGATTTTAGAAATATATCCACTAACTGGTTAATGAATTGAATGGATGCGATTTTAGAAATATATCCACTAACTGGTTAATGAATTGAATTTATGTGGTTTTTTATTTTATGATCCTATATTTCATATTTAATTCGAAGCTTCGGTATAATATAAGGCAATAATCATAACTTCTGACAAAGCAGGTATTTCGAATTCACACATAGTGTATAAATTAGAAAACTAATTATTACTTACTGTGTAGTTCGTTTAAAATAAATGACAAAGAGTAAATGACATATTGTGCTAATCCGGCAATTTTTTAATATATGCATATAAAATTCTAATTTCATTGTGCACGGTTAACAACATTTTGGGTTCCTCCTCATCATACTGTGAGTTAGATCACAAATTTAATAATTTTCATTTAAAATACTACTCATACTACGTATTCCTAAAAATAATCTAATGAGTAAAAATCTATGACCAAGTAAATACATACATGAATAACATGGGAGATTACTGCGTTATCTATTTATACCATAATAATGCATTATTTCATACTCGACATAGTAAAATATGTAAAACAGGCATATCTTTCCTATGTAAAATTTTTCAATTTATATTAGTATATAAAAATTCCCTTTAATGCGTATTCTTATGATGACTAACACCGATAAACATATATACACAAGAATTTAGAACCAAAAAGTTTTAGATATACAATTTTAACTACTTTTAATGAATAAATAAGTAATAAAGAAAATTTATCATAGTAAGTAAAAAACCAATTTTAGGCGTTTTAAATAAAATTGATCTTTTTAAGTAAAGTATTCACAAATTAACATCACTCTGTGTTGTAATATTATATATAGTTATCCTGATTTTTTACTAATACGGCTTTTTTTATTATCATTAGAAAATTTATTCAATAAAGAGTATTTCTTTTTAAGAAAAGCGGTAACCTAAAAAACCTTATATGAACCTGTATGCAATCAAAAGATATTGTCCGAATTGAGAACATGTGAAAATATGCAAAAATTAGAATTATTAATATGAAGCTGTATTTTATATTAGCAGCTAAAATTTGAGTATATTTTAACAATAAAATAAAATCCGAGAAATATATAAACGATCAACAGTAGTTTATATATAGGACATCTGCGAAAGGAGTATCTATTCATCTTTTAGATTAGGTTAATTATAACACATTCTTAATTAAAAGTTTAAAAGGCGAATTAAATAGAAAAAGCGTTAGAAGAGTACCTTAGATTAATATCATTGATAATTTATATATTTATCATATAAATTATAAAAAAACATGTTTTTCTTGAATACCCATGATATGAAGCCATTCGAATAATAAGAAAATAAGAAATGCCAAGTACAAAATCATTTTGGGGTAAATAAAAAAAAGCGTTAGAAGATTAATAAAAATCTAATTAAATCGATTTTGATATATTTTATTACTAAAATTTAAAACTCTTTGATCATATCTTTTATTCTATACCACTTAGCTCAATTGTGCATTTTATATGTAAAGATATTAACTATAGCGTATAGTATACATATATTAGCATTTTTAACATTATTCAATTAATATTATCCTTAACATTTCAGTGTATGCATTATGATATTTAAGAAAAAAATTTTTTTTTACAATATTTCAGAGTTACTTTTTAAAATTTATTTAAATTAAAAAATCAAATCTTTCATCCGGATAGCTCATAACTTATAAGGGTTAATCTTTAGCTGTATTTGTTAATGTATTTATATAGTAGCTTAAAAATTGTGCATATACTTTTATTTTTACATATTAGTTGAATAGTTTTATAACTCTGACATGGTGTTTCTGAAAACGTGAATTTTTGAAATATGCCTTTAAATTTTAACCTCATAAAATTAATTTATTTTGTTTGAATAAAATAGATTATTTTATTAAAAAAATGCTATAGGTAGCTCTAAATGCTTGAAGATTATTATTAAGATTAGTTGTTTACTTTTTAACACAGATTTAACAAAGAAAAAATGACTAATTTATATACGTTAAACTTGATAATGAAAGTCTAATTCATATTAAATTTTTAAAGAATGCACATTTAAATATTTTTATCCGTAATTGCCTATTCATATTTGACATTGTGGATCAATTATATAGCAAAATGTCTTATTTAAACTTTATCATTAAATAAGACTGTCGCATTGTCATGCATTAAAGACTGTATTAAACTATAAGCTAATTACCTACTAAAATAAAACAAAAAGTTTTTTAAATTATATTACTTATTATTTATAATTTAGAATATAATAAATGGAATTTATCTTTGTCTTGAAAATATACTAAATCATTTATGTGGTTAAAATTATAACCTAAATTTCTTGTTTTATGTTATAACTAACTTTGGCAATTGTAACTTTAGTTTTTTATAGAAAGATTTAAAGACTTTTTCCACATATGGTTTAACTTAAAAATATACTAAAGCTTAGAATTCATTTTTTGCGCTAACAGATGACTAAATGAAATTAGATGTAGCCTAAAATTGAAATTAAAATAATTTTTTTTGCATAGAGAATATTTCCTACAAACCGACTAGCTAAGTCAAAAATATGATTCTTTATATGTTATCATAAGGATAGGTTACTGTATATAAGAATTTTTTATTATATATTAATATACTATTTTATATTAATAACTATTTTCATAGATTAATATTTAGTTAAGAAATATCATTATTACGAAATGATAGAGAGTAGCATTAAAATTAAAGAAATAGTAAAAAAGCTTTATGAATGTAATATTTAATTCATATATGTTATTTATTCTATGAGCTTACAATTCACAATAAAGGGTTTTCTCATTTGTAGAGTATGTTTAATATTTGGTCACTTTAATGTCCAATGTCATGATGTATTTTTGGATAATGTAAAAAGATTATTGTCAGAGAAAAGTAATATGTATGCTTTAAAAGTGTGCTAAGCACATTTATATTTTAAATTTGCCTAGAGAAAATCAACGAACTTATAATTAAGAAGAAATTATACCAATATCATTGCGTTCGTGTTATTAATAAATAAATATCTATTATTTTTGTGTAAATTTATCAATATTTTGTAAAATGATTAATTTATTCTAATAAAGTGTTTTAAATCATTTAAATTATGGGAAACAAACTTAGGTAAATAAGAATGATTTAATAACAAAAAAGCTTCGCATACAGTAACGAACATTAATTCAGTGATCCTTATAAATCGTTAATATTTATTCTCAATTTATATTATAAAGTAATGCATATGGAATAAATTTATAATTTAATCAAAAATGTTATATATAACTCAGTATACTTAATTCCATGGGACCATATAAAAAATTTGACAAAATATTTTTATTGGTAAATAGTGTATATAAATATATTTTCAAAATAATTGTGATAGGTTGATTATTACCGTTGTATATATGTAACAACAAATTACGGAAATGACCATTTTTAGTTATTATGTGGACAAAAATCTTTCAAAAACTTTATTTATATTAGATACTATAAAATTATATTCTATGTTACCTTAAGAATTCTACATGATAAATGTTAAACAATTTTACTTATTCTGGGTGTGCCTTCACATAACTATTCCCAATGGTTAAACATATAAAATCAGATTAACAACTTATTTTAAACAAAGTAAAATTAAACAATTTTCTACTGCTTCCAAAATATTGTGAAAAATTAAAAAAATCCTCTTTGTGAATTTGTGCCTATTACTTTTTCAAGTGGAATAAATTTTTCAAAATATTTTTTATACTCATAAGTTTTAATAGTCAGAATTATTTAATACTATTAATGTTATAATTGATACGGTTCTC
The DNA here is from genome assembly GCF_042242105.1 of Pempheris klunzingeri. Lineage (NCBI taxonomy): Eukaryota > Metazoa > Chordata > Actinopteri > Acropomatiformes > Pempheridae > Pempheris > Pempheris klunzingeri. Next base: position 12,977 of record NW_027255232.1, read on the forward strand.
ACCGACAGAACATATAACCTAGAGTTATCTTTGTTATTTAATAAGCATTAATCACAAAATGATATATATATATATATATGATTTAATAGAGCAGATCTCAACTTTATATTTTTAGCATGGTAATTGATGATAAAATTCCACTAAACTAATTTATACTCTTTTATTATTCGTCATGTGAAATACTCTATACTATGATTAAGTTATTAAAAATTAATGAATGATAAATGTTGAGGACATCTTATATTTTATAATAAAAACAACCAATGGCACAAAAGAGTAATTACATGGATTTATGATTAGATTATTATTTCAACGATGTATAATCTTTTAATAAAAATTTTATAACATTTTTTATTGTTATAAATTAAGCATATTTATATAAAAAATCGTTAAAACTATAACACAATATTACACATATAATAATTATAAATCAAAGACAGAATAATATTTCACAGATTAGAATAAATGATGAAAAATTATTATCATCTTATTTTTTTATTTACAAGTAATTCATTTTTTTAAATATTTATTATTGTATATAAATATACATTTAGTACATTTATTTCATATTTTAACAGACGAAGTCATTATTTTAATTTTATATATTTATATATAAGTTCATAGAAATGGAAAAATCCAAATTATTTGTTGAGACTAGACAAGGCTCATTATATTATGGTTAATATATATAAAACACCTAGTATAGTATGAATAAAAAGTTTAATTTTAAGTATATATTATAACATTTTTTAACAGAGAATTTTAGAAGAAAATAAACCTGATTATTTGCCAAGCGTTATCAAGGGTAGTATGCAAGTAAACATTTCCTTTGATAAATTATTATAAAGAATTTTTATAAACGATAGACTTACGCTTGGCATAATATAAAGATTGTTATACAAAACGTCATGCATATTAATTTCAATATAGATCATAAGGATCTTGTTAATGGAGTTAAAGATTTCAAGAAATATCAGAAAAAAGTATTTCCTAACAAGAGCGAAGGTTACCACACACTATTCATGTAAAAATTTGATTATATTAAGAATATGAAATATACGAATTTAGGAGTTTAGAAGGTACAATAAGAGATATATTAGGATATGCCTACATCAGAAGAAACTGTTCTACTGATAGTTATTCTGTTTTAAATGTATGCGCTACGAACCATATATATATATAACTGCAGAGTTCTTTTATTCATTTTTAGTTTTTCACTATTACTGATGACTATACTAAAGGATCGTTTTTGTTTTCGCACGAGTTGGGGCATAATCTTGGTGGACGACATATAGATTTAATAAGTACCACATTAAAAGATTACAAAAAAATAATTTTTTTAAATTATTTATTTTAGACTCAAACTGCATATATTCTATAGAGTTTTGTATTATGTATAGAGAAAATAGACCATGGTATTTCTAATATTTATGTAATGAATCTAACCTTGAATAAATTAGGCCTATAAATTATAATTATCCGCCAGCATTTAGCGTTTCAGCGATAAAAAATTTCACAAAACATTTCTCTCGCTGTTCTAATGTAGCTATTTTACAGAAAGAAACAATATATAAGGTAATTTACTATCTGTGAACCTGCTTATTTTACGTAGAAATTGAAAAACGTACATCCATATAATACATGTGGAAATGGATTTATTGATGACGGAGAAGAATGTGATTGTGGTTTTAAAGAAAATTGTATTCTAAGTGGTGAGTACAGATGTTGCGATATGAAAACTTGTAAATTAAAACTGAATGCAAAATGCTCATACGGCGAATGCTGCGAAAATTGTCAGGTAAGATTTAGGCCATTCATTATTTCATACAAACAGAGTGATCTATAAAGATCACTAGTACTTCATCTTAATTATATATGCTTATTTAAATCAATAAAAATTGAGTAAATAAACTTTAAAATTAATAAACTAAATTTCGAAATATTATACAAAATATATTGCAATTTATAGTTCCAAATGCTTGTTATAATGTGTATAACCATTATAAACTTCCATTCATGAAATTATATAGCAAATCATATTAATTAAACAATATTATTAATGTTGTAAAAATATTATTTATTTATATTTATAAAAAAACAATAAACCAATACAATTATTTTTGAATATTATAGCCTTACCCATTATTTGAAGACATAATAATTCATATAATCACAAAAATGTAATAATTGTTGGCTTACTTTAATTTATATTTTTTTCACAAAATTTTTAAAAATTTTTATTATAATAAATAAAATTTATTCTTTAATTATTTAAATAATGTGTCGAATCCTAAATAATCATTATAATTCGGTTATATTTGAATGGTAAAATTTGTCACTCTTGTTTGGTTCATTGAAAGGTAGATAAAAGTCATAGTTTGATATTGGTCCTCTCTAATAAATGATTTTTATGCAAGACGCTTATAATAATTATTAATTAACTTTTTGGCCAAGCGAGTTTACATCTATCTATAAATTAACATAAAAAATTATATAAAAAGTAGCACAATCTAAAACGTATGAGTGATAATGCAATTTCTATAATATATTCATTAATTTTGAAATTTTTTATTTTAACAATATTCTTATTCTTCATAATATATTTAGGCACCCTGATAATATTGATCATAGTACTTCTTAGTGTGGAATATACAAATATAAATAAAATTGGTATTTTAAGTTACATTATGACACCGAAATTCACGCACCTTGCTTTCTTTCTCGCTCTCTCTCTCTCTATATATATATATATATATATATGTATAAAACTATAAATAATAAATTGATATATAAGCATTTCTTATAATTAATTTTTATGATAACTTTACGTACTCATTTTTTTATGATACCACAGCTAACATAACTCTTTATCATAATTAATTCCATCTCAATTTTTATTTCTTTAGTGATATTTACAAAAAATATTATTTTGACATACAACAAATCTATGAAAAATAATTTAAATTTAGTTTACTAAGAAACTTTGCAGAGGAAAAAATGGTAAATGTGATATAGAAGAACATTGTGATGGATCGCATCCATTTGTAAATAATCTGTATTTTCTAACATAATAATTCAATAGTGTCCTCCTGATACACATGCATTGGATGGTACAATTTGTAACAATGGCAATGTTATCCATTATCTTTTGTTTGTATCTATAATAATTTCTGTTCTAGGGTCGGTGCTTCAATGGTATATGTTCTGATGTCGGTAGGCAATGACAGAAAATGACAAAAAAATCATATTAATATTATAAAACTAGATTTCTTTTGATAATATTTATGTTTCATCAACATTTCTATCATCATTAATATATTCCTCTCATTTATCTGTAAAAAATTAGGTCGCATTGTATAGAACGAAATTTCTAATTTTTCTATTATAGCTTATACTATATAGTTTGAGTTACTATTTAAAAAAAATATATTATACTACGTAACTTTTTTTAATTTCTACGCGTAATTAACTTATTAATTATTAACTCAAATCAACTCAATGTTACAATAGCAGAGCAGAAACTAAATTATAAATACAGAAGTTACTAACAGCACTTATGAAATCTAATTTTGAATTTTACAAAATTTATAGTATAGTGAAAATTTTTTACATGACTGTATGTTTTGTTAATTTTTACGTTGATATTATAAGAAGGATAAGTTTAAGATGTAGTGATATAGCGGGTTTTATTTTTTATACTACTTTGAATAAAATTTCATTTTTTCTTTGGATACTCATATAGACATGGTTATACTGAAGCTGACTTTTTATATTGATATAGATATAATCTTTATCGTATAAAAATTATCCTAAATACATATATATTCTGACATTCAAAATTTCCTGGAATTATATTAACTCTACTTTAAATAAATCTTATGTTTTATTTAATTTCAAATTTTACTATACTGTATTTCCATAGTTGTTGCTATTATAGTTCTGTTACCACATAATTAATAAATTATAATGGATGGTATTTAATTTTAGTCTTTTTTTTAATATTTAGCAAAAATGCTGTTTTTTAATAAAGAAATTCACAAAAAATTTTTATTATATTTAGAATTTTTTAAATTGGACTATTTTTGGCTCATAGATTTTATGATTCTAGATAATTTACTTATTCAACTAATACGAATTTTTTTATTTTTGGTAAAATTTAATTAAATTCACAATTTAGTTTATGTATAAATATTAACTACAATAAGCTTTATTAATAAAAAACTTACATCGTTTATATTTTATAAGAATCAAATAAGTAGAAGTGGTTTAAAAATCTATAATATGCACAATATATATCCATCAAAACTCTACATTTAGATTATTGAATCATACATATTAAACATTTATAACGAAATCCGTAATGATTACTCGTCGACTTGAAAGCTCAATATATTATCTGTTTATCAATCACTTAAAATATAGTAAAATATTTGTATGTGTAACTTATTATTTATGGCATAAACAATAAACTAATAAAGAATTTGATAAGAGATTAGAGTTTAGTTTACTGCCTGGTTAATTTTGTAACTTTTATTGGTATTATTTCAATTTTTTATATATCGGATTCCAAAGATTATATCTTTGGAATGATTACCATCAATTCATGTAATTCAAGTGGTCATATTACCAAAACATAATTAATCTAGTTATTATTATTTCATACCTTGAAATTAAATTGCACCATATCGTAACTAAATTATTATGTAACGCAGTTAATATTATACTAATAGCTAATGGAAAGCTAACGATACGGTTGAATTGAGTGATGATGTACCAGTTATATATTACTCAACTTATGTGTTGTTGAGAGAATATGCGCAGAGATTGATGCAAAACAGACAGAGGCGAGTTATTTGGCGCATCTAAGGCTTGTTATCGTTAGAATTTTTCCTTCAAAAACAATGCGTAAATCGTGATGAAAATACCCATAGTTTAACTTTGCTACATTACTTAAAAAATAAATAATGAATTCTGATATTTTTTGAATCGGCATTAAAATGACTTGTGGTTTAATTTTACGTATTTTTATAATTATAATGACAAGAATTATATTTTATACAACTTAAATGATATAGATTAGACATATAAGCGAATTATATTATAACAATATCTCTATTATATGATATTCATCCTATAAATTATTACAGAGTTACGAAGCATATTTCTTTATCAAAAATAATTATAAAAAATATATCAATCATTACAATCATATGTTTATTTAAATATAGATAACGCTTATTTTGGTAAAAACTGTGACAAATACTTTGATATTCTACGTTCTAGAATGTGCCAGTCAACAAGAATTATAAAATCAGAAAAACCTTCATTTTGCTATCATAAAAATGTGTAATTTTAATTATATATGATAAAACAAAAAAAATTGATATTTTAACTATTATATGATATGATTTATTTTAATATATGATTGACATGTTACATTAAGTTAAAGATAAATAAATGATTAGTCTAAAAACTAAGAAGAAATAATTGTATATCAAAATAATGATCTAGGTCGCATAAATGTTACATGTTGCCATGTATAGGAGATGTATTTAAATCAAAACATCAGTACTCTCAAGAAAATTTGGCGGGTCATACACAGTGCTTGTATTAATTCTGTCATAGCTGAAAATTCAGGCTATATAATATCTATAATTGTAAATATATTACTTCTTGGATTATAAAAATAAATAAACTCCTTAATAATATTTTATGTAATATAAGTATATAATTTAATTTATAAAAAGATAAATTAAAGTATAGATTTACTTTTTATTCAAATAATATAATACATTGGATAATCACAATGCAATACAGATCTAAAAAATCATTATATTTATGTGTAGTATACTATACATACACTAAATACATATTGCGATTTAGTTTCAAGAAAAACGTTTTTAATTAGGCGGTGATTCTAACTAGTGAAAGATGTCCTTTGAAAAGTCTACTAATACAGAAAGCACCATTCTGATTCTTTAAATTTATAAAAATATATTTAAAAGGCTGAAGTTTTGAATATAAAATTATTAAACACAAATCATATATAATGTATATTATATCAATCAAACTAATCATTTGGAATTTAAATATAAAATACTTACGTACATTTTTGCGATTTACTTCTTGGTGTACTATATTTGAAGTCTTTAATATAAATAATATGTCTGTAGATATAATCCTAATACAATTTATGAAATTTTTTAGGTATTAATAATGCTAGATATATTTTTTTTACAGTAGAAACCTTTTTTATATAGCTCGTTCTTTGCAGCTCTAAGTAATAATAATATTTTTACGATTAAATCATTTTTTATACTTTTACTAGAAATTGTCATCCGAAGTTTTCCGTTTATATTTCTCGTAATAATTTAGTAGGTACTTAGTCTTAATTTGATTAACATAGCAATATATATCATGTAAGATATTAGATTGGATATACTCTACATTGTTATAAATTTATTGCTTTCTTAATTTGGGAATTGGATTCTTCAATAATAACAATGTTCAGCAAAAGTATTAACTGTAATTCTGTTAAATATAAATTTTTTTCTACTGAGTTATATGTACACAGTGACTAATTAGCTACAGCATTATAATTTTGCCCTTTATGAGTAATAATAAACTACCATCACTTTTTTTCAAATGATAGTCATCGTAATTTACTGTTAAGGTGCTAAATATTTTTGTCAATTTAAAATTTTAATAAATTCGCTATAGATTTTAAATTAAAATAAAAATTTATATGACTTAATTTGCGATTTCAGACCTTGAGTCTAAAACCTTAATTTTATCCTATATGAATAGTAATCATATAGATGATTTACTAAAACTACTAGAAAAACTCGTCATATTATAGTCTCATTAACTAGTAGAAAAATACTACTGTGTGTTTCGAACTTAATACTTTAAAATCATAGAAATTTTCAATTAATATTATTCCATGCAAAGAATCATATTAAAGTAAGAGAACTATATAAAATTTTAGATATAAAATAATCTAGTTACTTCATGAAAATTTTTTTAGCTTATGTCTTCAAGTTATTTAAACATAATTTTAATCATTTAGCAAATTATTTTATAGTTGAGAAATTTTCTTATTAATTGAGATTATCTCAACTACCTTTCAAAGAGTGAAGTTTGTGGAATTATAAAAACATTCTACTATATTATTATTTTTCTAAAACTAAATGAATGATTCCTTTTATTATAATAAGCACTATATTTTAAGAATAATGTTTTTAGTTCATTTTCCTTAATTTTTATCAGAAAATTGAGCTGATAAAAACGTAACAATAAAAGCCATTTCTGAAAATATATAAAGCACCACATTATACTAATGATGAAATATAGATAACAATATTATATATTACTAAAAATAAATAGGCGAACCACTTGAAATTTTTTTTAATCATTGTAGTGATAAGACCTTTTAGATATTTTCATCATTTGAGATTTTCCAAAATTTTAAGCATATATACATTTATAGGTGAAATTAGATAAAAGATAATCTTTGAAATGTCTCGGTTGCACCCTTCTTACCATGTGTAATGACTATTTCATATATATGAATTATTTTTTAAATTAGTAAGTTTTGCACATAAAAAAGGTTATTGCTCAGTATTACCCGAAATAATGAAAAGGTAAATTCTTTATCCTTTATTAAATTAATTTTCTGCCCAGAAATAATTATAAATAACGTAATATGTTTATAAATTCGTATGAACTTTTTCTATTTTCCAAATTAATTTTAATCCTAAAATGTTTTCTTTTGGCTTTTAAATAATTTATTTAAAAAAAATTTCTAAATGTGCTTGTTTTGATAGGTATTTCATTCTGCATTATTTTACTCGAAATTTTTTGCTTACAAACTCTAATGATTATTATAATATTTCAGTATATATATTTGTCCAAATTTCTATACTGGCTATGTTAGAAGAGAACTCTTTCAATTTTGGAATTAAACAAATTCATTTCTGGATTTTTTATCATCTTAAAAAGTTTCTACATTTTTTTAATACCAAAGTTTTTTACTAAAGAAATATGTTTTTATAAGTTGCTGGTCGTATTTTCTGTATTTGCTATAAGTCTTGCTGTGAAGTTACATTGACATCAACCAAGTTAGTGGACCATAAAATCTTTTTAATGTGGTGCATATAAAAACTATCGTAATGTTAAGAAAAATAATCTAATTTATCCTTTAGATAATTTTAATCCTATCGAACCACCTTATTGAGTCTAATTTTAAATTTGTTTCTTTTGCACAAGATCTTTAGATTTTTTTCACAAATTAGGACTGTTTGAAATACGATTAAGATTCATGTTTCACTAAATAATAATGCACCTATTATAATGATATAACGCATTCAATATGAATGCTATGAAAGAAATAGGTACGGTCTTCGGATAATTTTTTAATATGCTACATAAGAATAAACAATCAAAAATGTAACAAAACTTTGTATATTCTGTACTTCTTATAATTGCAGTCCTATGGAATTTTTTTGTGATAATGAAATTTTATTCACACTACAAATTCAAGCCATTCAAATAAAAATCATATGGATTTAAAAAAAAGGTTTTTTTCACGATAGAAAAGCATCGTTTGTTCTTTTTATTCTCACGCCTGATACGATATTACACACATGCACATAAGTTTTCGTCTTTTTCTACCATCCTAAAATGTTATTTCTTATGCATTTCCTGCAATTTTTTAAATGTAGGTAGTTTATAAGATATGAATACTATATTACAAAATAATAACTCATAGCAAAAAATATTTTCCTAACTAATGTCGTCAATTTTTTTCTAAAATTTTTCGTTAAGGAGTATTGCTTTTGAGAAATAAATTTTTTTAGAATTAATGTTGATTAATATTCTCTATGATACATATATATATATATATAATAATCTTATGTTAGAAAAATCTAATGCTATATTAACCATACACATAAGATTGTAATAAATCCAACATCTAATATAAACAAGGGATGACGAATATAGATGATATTTATAATTTATTATAAGAAGACGAAAAATGTTTTACTAAATTACTATAGAGTTAATAATTCTACACGACGCTGCAAAACACCATTACAACCTCGTTTTACTCTAAAGAGGTGTTTCTATAGGTTATTCTTACGCTCATTTAGTGGGAATTTTTCTTCTGAAAACATTTTTAAATTTAATGAAAAAATGCATTGATAATTTTAACTAAATTACTGACATTGTAATAAAAGATAATAATATTGTCGAATTCTCATTATTTTGCAGCAAGTTATAGCTAAAATATAAAAAAGAGTATATGTTAACAGAAACTGTCTTTCTATAAATTAATGTTCACAAATCGTAGAATCACCAGTAATATCCCAAAACCTGATCATTGTTATTGGTTATTCGTATCTCAATATCGGAAATATTTATACAATTACGTTTATAGTTGTTTTGACTAAAAAAACTATAGATCGCACTAGGAAGGGAAGGAAACCTTATCGTAATATAGAATAAAATCCGACGCAATAAAACATAAAACAAATATGTATTCAGTTAAAATTAATTTAATGGACAAAATAGTGAGGAATTGACAGTGTAACGGCGGTGATCACTGAAACCCGAGGAAGTTTAATATGTTAAACTTAGACTGTGCACAGGAATAATTAGTCTTCCACTTGTGGTTCAGATTAAGATAAGCAACGCCAGTAAAATGCCTATAGTTGCCTATGAACAATGTATAAGAAAACCGAACTTTATAGACCTAAAAACTTCGCTCTAATAGTTTTTAAAAATAACATTATTAAATTTATGTTATAAAAGTATATTTAAGTTAATATTAATTATTATAACATTGATTCCCAATAAAATATTAAATGTGGTTCTGAAATTTACAGAGTCATATTTAAAGTCACAAATCGAAATGAAGTTCCGTTTCCCTGAAAAATGGTCAATTAAGATTAATTATTTAAATTAATTACATTCAGGACTCTTATGTAGTGGGTAGCTTGAATTCCATACACTTCTAGCATTAAAATGCAATTTATACAATTTGAATTAAAAATTTAATTCATAGTATAGCTACTTTATTGGTGAAAAAATTTACTTTACTATATTTTTATTAATAATGCATAGAATTCTGAAAAAATATACAAAATTTAGGAGAGTTCAGATTTAGGTAAGAAAACGATATTCTATTTCAGAATTACTAATTAAAATATTTGAGAATAGCATAAGAAAAATAATCATAGCTCACAAACGCTAAAATTATTCATCATAATGATAGGTAACATTGCTACTATATAGTAAGATAACTTCTATTTCTAGTACTTTACAAATATTTTATCACTAATCATATTAATTAAATCACTATATAATTAGGGTTTGTAGCACACCTTAATTGCATAGTGCAACAAAAGCTGAACGAAGATTATTTAGCGTAACATACAAAATTGAAATAAATTTTAATTAAAATGATTTTAAAAATTTTTGTGAAATATGAACGTTGATTCATAATTAAGTAATGATTTTAAACAGATTTAAAAAAAAACCCTAAATACTTTTATTTTTTTATATTAAATATTAAAATTAAAAACTTTAGTGATAAAAAAGCATTTTTATTCATCAAATAATAAAAATATACAATACACATGTAAGCTATTTTCTTTTCTGTTAACATAAAGAAATTATTTTTTTTATTTCAGAGACTTTTATATTACTTTTATAGTCATCATAGAAGTACGAAATATTATCATCAATTACATTATAGCGAGTTTATTAAATATATAAATTCAATTGTATAATAAATTGATTAATACAACTTTTATATGGAGAAAATTGGTTTGTATATGAAACGTAGTTTTTTACCCACAGCGTCATGGAAAATTATTTTTGGACTTTTCAAAATGTAATATATCTAAACTGTATATATAAAATTATTTCACCCATAGAATCGTTACATTTCTTTATATAAAAATTTGTGTTTATCTATATGCTATATTTGTAGTTATTTATCATGTTGAACTGATTTTCTGTTTAAAAAGTAAATTAGTTTTCTTAATTTGCAATTTATGATAAAGCCTGATATAAGCTAGTCAGTACCCACTTTATACAAAACTAATTATTATAATTAATAATATGTTAGATACAATTTCCCTAATCCACCAGAATTGGTATATACTCCTAATGGTTATTCTTGTGGCAAAGACATGGTTAATATCACGTATCTTATTTATAAGCTATCGTATATTCAATAGGTATGCGTCAAGCACGAATGTGTAAATGCTTCGAGTAATGAATTAGCCTGCCAAAACAAATTCTGTGCAAAAGGAATTGTAGTTATACATGTTTATTGCCTCTATTTTGTTATCCTAAAAATAATTTTTAGATCTGTAAAATGGGTAAATGTGTCACAGAATTTTTACCATCAACAGAATGTGATAGAATTGAGTGTCCTGAATTTCATGTATAGTCAATTTTTTTATATATTATAATATATCAATTTCTAGTATTGTGATCCATCAATCTCAAAATGTCAACGTTTAGAGATGTAATTTTGTAATTGTCACATTAATTATTATATGTTTTAAGTCCTGGACAAGTACTGGGAGACCGTCGAAGCGTAATACTTATATATTTTTATAAGAATCAATATGTATATTCAATATATTCTTAATGTTTTAGAATATTCTATTTAATACGTATCGTCATAGAAGTAATATTATTATATAACACTTTTTATGCCAAAATCGCCATTTAGTATTGAAAACAAATAATAAAGCACCGTATAAACAATTTTAAGTTTACATTTCTATTTTAAATATTCTTAATTTAAGAAATATGATTTACTTTATATTAAGAGTTATTGTATAAATATAATAAATAATACAAAATATTTATATTATAACACTAGATAAATAAATTTGTTTTTCTTATTTGATAGCTCAAACTAATGATATACCACAGCGAGTTGTATAATGTAATAATATAGTATTAGATCATAATATGGTAGTGAATTTACAACTCTGTGAACTATAATTATCTGTGTACGTGTCCTACAGATAATTAAATTTGTTGAATTGCATTAATGTTTAAATATATCATCATTATCGTCTTGCTGTATGTATAAGCTTAAAAATTTTAAACTTCTAGTGGCTAAAGACTTTTAAGAGTCACGTTTTTAAAAATTAATTTTCCTTTGATATTTAATTCTCAAGTATCTTATTTTAGTATATTTATAGTCTAAAAATTCTATTTATTTCATAACACGCTGTTAGAATAGTGCTCGATTGAGTTTTAAATTAAAATGGTAAAGTAGTTATTGGTAGAGCTGCTGAAAATTGTTACATAAGCTTTCAATATGTAACAGTTATATTACATAATACTATGACACTTGTCTACAATGTATCTTTTTATATAAATATTTTGTTATAAATTAAGATTACTATTAAACACGTGATCAATTCCTCGTTTACAAATAAGATGCATTTGAGATAGTATAGTATTTGGGAGCATTTCGTATTTTATATAAAGATTTTTGTATGCTACCAAATCACTTTTTTTATCTCTTTACCATACTATAATAAAAACATTAGACACTTATTAAGTGTATATATATATATTAATAAAGGCCCATTCATAGTGAGATAATTTTAATATGCCGATTTAGTAGCTTTATTCTAAATTATTTACCTAAATACGACTTGAAAATATAGGCTCAGCTTTGAAAATTAAATTCCGAATGATTAATAAGTCACTTTACTTGACCAACCTTTATTTTACAACTTAAGCTAAAAAAGTTTTCCTTGTACTAAAATACGATTTTATAGTAGCACCTATCATTAATTTTAAGAACTAGCCTGATAAATGTTTTTACCTAAGAGTATATATCATGGCAAAAAGAGCACTTTATTTCAATTATATTTAGTAATCAAAGATTATGTTTGATAAGAATTCTTTCTAAAATTATCAATAATAGATATAAAATAAATGATTGTAAATTTATATAAATATGTAAGTGATATATTTAAGTAACCCCAAAAATGTAAAATTCGTTCTTTTACTTTGCTTGAGTGCTTTATAACCAGTATATGACAATATTTTTTAAGAAATACAGATTATAGAGTATTTGATTTAACAATAATAAAAAGAATAAAATTTTTCTGCGTGTCTTTCAAAATATATTAAAAATAATTAAAAATAAATATTGATGCATGCATTACCCACTTACCGATTAAATGTTTGTTTTCATTTGATTAATTATAATATAAATGTAAATCATCACCTATACTATAACAAAAGATTATATTTTTTTAAAAACGTAGAAGATTAATATTTTTCATTTTTCTCATGTATGACTCATTCCTAAATACATTTGTTAATCTTTTTCACAACGTCGTAATTTACTAGGTAAGTACAAGTGAACATTAGATATGTATTAACTAATATATATATATATAATTTAGTCTTGTTAAATAAAAATATAATTAATAACTATAATAATATGATGTCGAATATTACTTTTATTTTGTGCCATTAGAAATCATAAAATTCTGTTGATTCATAGAGAAGTATATATACATATATATAAAATTTAGTAATGCTTTTTTAAAAAAATAACCTTTTATGTAAGCCATTTTATCATCGAAAATTTTTGTTCATTGAAACAAAATTTTCGAAGCTAAAAGATCCAATGAAACTATGAACCCTTATGGTAGGTAATGGATATAAAAACAAGCAGAAAGATGTTTTAGTGCTACAAACTACTGCCCGACGATCGCTTGGTGACATGTTTGAGTCATGGTGTGGCCACCTGTTTTTTGCTTTAATAAGAATTTAGGCGAAATACTATGGTAGTTGCAAGGTTATATAAAAATAATAAGTCATGTTGGTTGTGAGAGTAAGAATGGCCGGAGTTTGAAATCGAATGCTAATACACTAACGTAAAAAAGAAAATTCATGCATGCGTAGCGGTAATTCCCAGGGCCACTTTCTAAGAAATGGATTACGTTAGAGTTGGTACTTGCCTTTAAAAAAGTAAGGTGGGTTTTATGTGTTGGTACTACCGCAGATTTACAAGTCTAAGACTTTAGGTTTATGCATTACAAGATTTGTCTTCACTCCAGTGCCTAAAGCATTAAAAAAATCATTCAAGCATGGGAGACTTTTTTAAGGGTATTACTTAGTAAGTAATAAAAAAACAAAATAATGAGCTACCATTTATGAAACCACATTAATATTATATAGAATATAAGAGAATGGTAAGAAGTTTGTGGATATTAGATATATTGTATCACAGGCGTTATTTTAAATTATATTTTCAATTTATAATCCAATATAACTTTTTTTAATCACATAAAGATAAAAATGGTGTCAAACTGATAATAAAAGGTGAATGCTATCAAATACATCTTTTAGATTAAATCACGATCTGCAACACTTTTATTTGTGAGTTAGAATAGCTGAGAATTTTTCTGAAATCGGAATTTCACTAAACTTGTATAATTTTTGTAATATATGTTTACAAAATTATTTGCAACTGGCCACTAAATATACTAGAAGCCATGCGTTATAGACATTACCTATAAGTTGTATTGTGATATCATAATATGTGTCTTAAAAAAAAGTAATCATAATTTTCTATCCAGATATAAAGATGTCATACTGTTATTTAATATTAAATTTTTACGACAGTTATAAATAATCATATCAATTGTAAAGATTTTGGAAGATTGAGTTAATGTAGGAAATATATCTAAATCATAAAGTAAAATTATATAATTTGATCTTTTAAAGGATTTCTATTCATATAATTTGTAACTATCTTCCTACAGAATTTATCATACCAGATATTTTTTTCAAGTGTTTAGTTTGAGCCAAAATATAACTTTGATAGCTTTATTGCACCTTGCCGTTCGAATAATAACTCATTCCCATCCCAAATCCACGAAACATAATGAATAAATACTAATACAAAAATAAAAGATTATAATTTTTTGATTTTTTAAATAGCAGTATTACAAAGTAAGTAGTATTTTAATTAATTTACCAATGAATTTTTTTCTATCCTATTATGTTATGTTTTTTAAGTCTATCGTTTTAGCGGTATTTATACTCCCAATACCACACTTTGGGCGTGTAAAGTTTGCAAACATTAAATATGTTTTATACTTTTTGAATTAGATATTAGTTATATATGACTGAAAAATTATTATTAGAAATATATCTATTGATTTTTTACGCTGAGAATCATGTGTTTAAACTTTAACCACTAAAAACCCTAATCAATTATATCAATAATAATCCTGTAATTAAAAACTTCTAACACTGAACCCATAACTTTGTCAAATTCATAATACTACATTTACTGTAATATTGCTTTATGTTTTTAAAATAAATATAGCTCTAATAAAATCAAGTAATATTTGATATACTATAAACGTAAAATATAAATCTTAAACTTTGTATATACTTTGTTTCAACTTTTAATTGAACCCGAATTAAGTTTTTACCATATATATTGCAAGCTAAATGCCGTAAATTACCATACGAATTATTAATGGAAATTTTTTTTCAAAAAAAATAATACATTCTATAACTTAAAAATATAATAATAATGCAACCAAGACAATAGAAATATAATGTATCATAAAAATGTCAAATATTTATATATTAATATTTACACGAAGCATTTTTTTTTATACTTCCAATATTACGAACTATCTTTCAGGCATAAAAGGGTTATATAATCGTTGAAAACCTTGAAATAAAACAAAAAAATATTATTAAGATTTAAAACGTTTATATAACAATTAATCAATTCACCTTTATTGCTACAAAATACTGACCATTAAAAAATAATTTAATGATTAGTAGAAATTTCCCGCTCTCGCACTCCAAAAAGCAAAATTTCGGAATGCGTTATGCCTTCAATCAAACATATCAAAAATGATATAGTGGATTACACTAACAATTTTAGCATTGATTAAATTCTCGAATATCAAGTTTCAATTATAGATTTTTTTAAAAATAGATCTCTTAAAAAAAATCGTATTTTATTTGATTATGTGTCTTTTTAGTTACAAGGTCAAAACTATAGCGGTATAAATTTGGCCGTAAAAGTTTTAAAATTGGTCAGACTTTCTTCATTAAACGCTGTGGGTACGGCAGCAGAGTAAAATTCATAATTAACCAGCTTGACATCACAAACCAACTCTGACTTATTCTTAATTTTTCTGCGGTAGTGTGGAAGTTTAATCCACTAATAAAAGATCCTCAATTTTGATGAAAGTTAAAACCACCCTATACATCTATTTGACGTTAAACCTATGGGGATCACATCAGCGGAGACAGGAATTTACTTTTTATGCATCAGCACTCAATTTCACCCTGCACTACCAGCGTAGACTATATTTCTTTTTGGAAAAATGCAACTAACGTAGTATTCCTACTAATTCCGGATTGGAGGATACGAAAGAGCAGGTGATACCTTGACCCGACGTCAGATAGCTAAGCGTATACCACTAAGAATATTTATGAGAATTTATATTTGTTACCTAATATAAATCTGATAGTTATTTTATTGTGAAAGTTTCAACAACTGCAATTAAAAAAGGAAATAATTAGTGAGGGTCTAAACCTCGTATATAATAAAGATTTAGCAATACGTATAAACATTTAACAAGTTTAATGATTCAAAATAACTGTTATATGATTTGTGTATATTTTTAGGCATATTTAAAAATAAATTTTGATTATTTTGTTTAACTCGGGTTCAAAAAATACTTAAAAAGAAACAAAGCAGGCCAGCTTATATTTAAACAAACATTTAATAAAACAAGAAATTATTCACTAAATTCTGTAAAAGGTAATATTCTTTTTTAAATTTCAAATTTACATTCTGTATTATCAGGTATTTTTGATAATTATCAAAATCCATACATCATAATATTCTTTTTTAAAAAATGTATTATATTTTTTAAAGGAAAATTTTATTTTAACTTAGGAGGTAGGAAATATATAACTATTAAAATTACTTTTAAGTTTATATGTATAACTTAATTTTCTGATGCATTACATGGAAAGTATTTAAAATTACGTTTGTATTTTTATTTATTAGACATACAAAACAAGTTGATATTTGAAATATCACTTCTAACTAAAGAATCTGTTCGAAGCCCTAAGCATATCAATGAATTCAAAATATGATATATTAAAGTTGTGTATTTTTTTTTGCTAGTACCACCAACCCAGGTTGCCATTGATTTGGGAGAATAATATTACATCGTGTAGTCCACTATTAGGCTCTAAATTACAAAACAACCATTAAGGAAAAAAAAATTTTTTAAACTTTGAATTTTTTAACGATGTTAATAAAAAACATTTTTATGTATTAATAACATATTTTAATCAACATAAATTTTGATACTCTGACTTTTGCTCAAAGCCTTAATGTAATATTGCTGAGTCATGTTCGTTGGAAGAGGTATGCATAATTAAAAATCTATTTATGACTAATGCTTCATAAATTTTCGTATCACTACACCCTAAACGATAAGGAACACTATGCTGAAAGCATGCGCTTCTAATAATTTTTTATGTGAATTC
>NW_027255233.1:0-30482 GCF_042242105.1 Pempheris klunzingeri
TAAAAAAATTTATATATATAAAAGCATTTATAAAAATTTTATTTATAATTCTTAATTATTCTACATTCAGGTTGACATAACTTTCTAATTCATCTATTTATATATGATATATAGTTATGATTAAAAAAGTTAAAAAAATCTACACAAATAAGTAAGTTTATTTGTTGTATGCGTAATACACTCATAACATGTGAAGTTTTATTTTCATCAAATATCAATAAAAATTTTTCTAGTATTTATATATTATCATTTTTAATATAAAGTATTTTAAAGAGAGTAAATACATTTCTACCATAGAGTCGTGAAAATTTTGAATATTGTATAATGCAAAAAATGGCTCTATGAAGGTAATCTTAAAATATAAACTGATTAATTATAAAAATAAAGATTAAAAGTAAATTTTTAATTATTGGGAAACTAATTTCCAATAGGATTGCCGACACTGTGCTAAAAATATTATTAATTATGAAAAATGAAAAAAAAAATACGAGATTCTATGTATTAAATAATGTCTGTATAATATAAATTAAATATTTTTATATAAGTAGTCAAATAAAACTTTAATATTGAAAGTACCTAAATTAATTTTTTTGTGATATGAAAATTTAAAAATAAAATAGTTTGTATTTATAAAGGTGACAAATGAACAAACTTTCCTTTTCAAATTACTCAAGAACCGTGAATCATTTTCTAATTGTATAAATATAAAATCAACATATATCTACTTTATATTTTAATTATATTTCTTCTAGCACAGCTTTTTTATATAAGAATTTAGGCAAATAAATTTATATTTATAATTTAAGTGTATATAAAAACATCCAAGTAAATTTTCTATTAGGATAATTATAAATTGCACTATAGTTAAATATTACTTTATAAAAAATAATTCTTCGTTTCAATATAAATTACAAAATAAGCTCATTAAAAATCACTTTAGTTTAATTTAATCCTATATATTATATTACCCTTTTATTATGTTTGCATGAACTTTTGATTAACAAAGAAAATATATGATAAACTTATTTTAATAAATATAACACATGAATAGATAAATATATTTATATCTAGAATTACTTGTATTTTTTTAAAGTTCAACTTTCCAATAATACTCAGTACCTCCTTAAGAGGTGGTGTTCCCGATTTTCCGACAATTCGGCCATATCCTTTTATTACTTTGTCAATTAATTTTTCACAACCATTTTGATTATAGTCGCCGCTTATTCTATATTCTCTACTATTATTTATATTATTTTCACGTATTGTGTGAGTACACATATCATAGTTTTCTGTGCTGAACATAAAATTTTCCTTATGCTTATAATAGCACGGGTCAATTATATCAGTTGAATTATTTTGCTTTTCCTTCAATTAAATATTTTTAATGTTATTGCAAAACTATTATAAGAAAATTTACAACTAGTAGATCCAAGTGTTGATTTTCAACTTCTTCTGCGCCTGCGCAGTCAAAATGTATTGAAACAGTATCATTTCTTATTTTGGAACCAATCATGTTTATTAATTTAACAATATTTTCATTATTTCTATTACTGAATTTAAATGCTATTACAAGTCCATATCTTGATAGTTCTATGACAAGAGAATCATCTTGTCTCTATAATCAAGGCAATTAAATAACAATTCTGTTTTTAAAGTAACTTACATCAAGTGTTGTATAATGAGCAAATGCTTCATCATAATTATTTAGTTTAATTACACCTGGTACTAGTGCATTTTCTAGAAGTCCAGATGCTAACCTCCTTAATTGTTCGTGTATGTCTTTATTTATATTTTTGAATACATTTTCATTGTTTTTTCTAATGTATACAATAAAAATAGGGTTTCCATGCATAAAAGGTTAGAAACTATAATTTGAAAACAAAATGATGCTCTGTGACGAGCCTATCAAAATAGTCATAAAAAGTATTACAAAATATGGTTTGCGTGATACAAAATGCTTAAGTATACAATTAAGATTGAATTAAAATAACTTTAACTATCTTTTAATGACCAACTCGAGTGGTGTCTTTATTATTATTTTTGCATACACGAGTAAGGATGTAAATTTGTATTAAAAACTCAAAATATTTTTTATAGATCAAAAATTAGACATTGCATTCATAAAATGTGTAATTTAAATTTTTTACATGCTGATGGTGATACAGAGATATGTAAAATGATACAAGACGCATTGTTTCTGAATGCAGGGAATCAAGTTAACAACTAATTTGATTTTTCATTAATAACTGCCAAAAAAGTAATTTAAGGTATTATTGTCATAATTCATCAAATCATATAATTATACTACACTTTCGAAATGTAATATTCATTTTAGATCGTGAATCTTTTAAAACTGAGATCAAGTTTTGCACTTTTAGTTATAATCAATTGTTAATAAAAATTTATACTAATATAGGCGTTAAAGAGGCTAGATTTATCTTATTATATTTCTACGTGATAAAAACGTGTAATATAAAGATAGATTTGTTTGCCATTAAAAATATCTGTGGTGTAGCAGGTCATTTATTTTTATAGTCATATTTATGATTTATTCGCATCATTAGTACCTTGTTTATGCTTAAAACTATTACTCCCGTATTTGGTATAGACGTAAAAATTCAGATTTAACCATATCAGTACGAAAAAAACACAATTATTATCCTTAATACAATTAGACTCGGTTGAAACCAAAACTACTTAATATAATTGTGTCATAGATAGTATTATTCAGTGAATTAGACTTTTATATTCCTAGTCATTTATGTCGTACTATGATATAAAGAAGACGATGAGCGTTCTCACAGGTATATGAATCTCAAAATTTATGATCTGCATAATACAGAATTATATATTTTAGTAGTTTACACATGATCAATTATTCACTTACCCATAAAATTGTATATTTGTGACTTACTCAAGAAATCTAAAATAATCAGATCCGACAATTGTAAATTCTGTTTTTTTGGGTAATTGGTTTTCAAATTTTTTTTTTAATTTATCAATCCTAGCAAATTTAATGCTACTTCCTGTAAATTTAACCAACACTAGGAATACCCATAGTTTATGTATATTCGTATATATATATTTATAATCATACTTTCACAATTCTGATGAGGTTTCTTATCTGTAACATTTAAGCATTCAGTTTTTGAAAATTTCATAACTTGCACTACCTGCTAAAATTTTAAAATTATATAAAAAATATTTAGAGTTATTATTAACCTGATCATCGTTACAGTAAATAGATACTAAGTAACAAATGCTGATAAGAATTATAATGAAGTAATCTTTAAAAAGTTTCATTCTTTTAATAACTATATTATACATTCTTAAAAATTTATAAAAGGTAGACTTACTACTTGTATTTTTTAGGATTATAGGACTGAACAACTTAATACATTTAAATCGTCAAAAGATATAAGAGGATCTTGAGTCTGATATTTTTTACTATAAATTACATTAAAATATTGAAATTTTAAAACAATATATATGCTATTTGTGTATAGATAAATATGTGTAATTTATAATTGTAGTATAATTTTTGGTATCTTTATATTGTAAAGGGTCATATACATCTAAATTGATACTTTTACACATTAATGATAAGAAAATTTGTGTGATTTTTCTACAAGGACAATCCATGATATGCTATTTAAATGGTTACATAGAGAAACGGTAAAAATTTACTTATTAATAGTACAAGTTTAACTATTTTTAATCATATTTAATACTATTTCCTTAGTTTTTTGATCCTATTTCTCGATCGAACCTAATATTGAGACTACTTTTTATCTTAATACATAATGAAAATTATCTGGCCAATATACAAAACCAAAATAAGAAATTTATTATACTACAGTCGGTACAAAGATATAAATAATATAATTTCTAAAACGCACTAATTTATTATTGGTAATTTAAAGTCTTACAACTAATAACTTGATTATAAAAACTCCGTAATAAAATTTTTTTATACTGATTAGTGTGAAAGAGGTCAAACTCCTATTATACCAATGATCTCCTATCAAAAATATGACTTACGTAAATTAGATTGTGTATCATCCATAAACTTCTATAACATTATGTGTACAATAAATATTTTAAACATTATATATTTGATAAAACATTCCTACAGACTAATTAATACTTTTCCAGTTAATAGTTTAAGTCAATATTCGTGTGTAAAATTTTTCCTGGATCTTTCCTTTTGTGTTATATATTGTACTCGAGTTTAATATTATGTTATTACATTTATTTAATATTTTGGATAAATATTGAATTATTAAATTTGTCTATAGATTATATAAAAAATCCATTTTTATAATAATATATAAAAAAATATAATTTAGTAACATACTGAATTATTAACAAAATACTTTGTATTATAGTGTCTTTAAAAGAACTTCTAAATCTACACACTTTATATAACCTAGCTAATGCCTAAAGTTAATCATGAGAGTAGACTCCATTTAATCATTTGCCAAAATTTGTGATATATGTCAATAATAGTTAGTCAAATTGATAACTACTCTATCTATATAAATATTCTGCTTTTTAAGATGGAAATAAACAATTTATAATATTTTTACACTAATTTAATTTCGGTGATTTTAAATTTTAGTACGTTCTCTTTCATTGAATAGTATCATTTATAAATTTTTTATATATAGTTATACAATAATCATAATTTTTCGATTTAAAACGATACATATGTAAGGTGAAAACGTCAAAGCGATTATTATTGTCAAATATAGCGATAGTTTTATAAACTATCGCTTTCATTGTCATAAATTTTAATTCCAACTACTTTGGTATCCTTTTCACCGTACACTTTCTGATAAAACGTATTGTTCGTGTGTTTTAAATATTAAATATAGTCAGAAAAAAAGAATTGAAAATTAGTATTCTATTTATAAGTGATATTATTTTTTAATTTTGACTATCATGGGTCGTTTGGTTGCTTCTTTTATGATTTATCACTATTGTAAGTGAAAATATAATTCATATACATTAACTGTATATGAGATTATACACTACTTGGTTGTATTTGATTTTATTTGTAGTATATAACCAAAAAGTATTTTAAAGACAAAGTTTATTTCAATCATTCTATGTTCTCATTTGCGTTTGTTATAAGATGTGCATTTTTCCCACTACTGCTAAAATAAATTAAAAAATTTTTATAATTGTACCATTATTATATTTATGTTTAATTTCACAAGTATTTAAAGTTGGATATAATTCAAATAGTAGATTATATAAGAAAAAGTACAAAATATTAATAATGCCACAGAGTTAGTTTACCCATATTTCATTAACTTTGGTAAGTGTTGTTTCAAAATTTATTACATATTTCGATATCATTTCATAACATCTTTTTTGTATATAACAACTCCTGATACAACTAGAATAAAAAGTAATAGTGAAATTCTAATTAATATCAGAGTGATAGTTCCACTCTAATATTTAGAATATATCGCAGACTTTTTAACTGACGCGTTATTATGACACGTATTTGAAAGAAAACGTGTGCCTTAAATCTGTGATTTTTCTGACTCTTTAAAATTTGCTCCATACTCTTTGAGTTTTTTCCATTTAATTACGAATTTTCTTATTCCCAGAATATAGAAAGTATTACGACATTGGTATTAGGGTGTAGTACTGATTATTTTTTGCTTGGTTTTTACCTGTAATTCAATAGAGATCTAGTGATACATGCACAATAGAAGCATTTGTGAAGTTATACAGTTGTCTAGTGAAAGGAATTCCTTTATCAAAATTAAAAAAAGTGGATATATCTAGATAAATAGACAATCTAACAGTTCTATTTTAATATCTTAGCGTAAAGAGAAATGTATATTTTCGTAGTCTTTTTGATTTCCACTGATTAATATTTCTTACAATTATATATGTAATATTAAGAGCATTTTTTTGTTGCTTTATTAATATATAATTAATTTATAATCAGCATACGAAGGTTCCTATGATAATGAAAAACATGACTTTTTTAAAAATGTACATTTAAGTCCCATAAAGTATCTAAGTACAGTATATTTCATAATTTTCTTTCACATATCGTATCAATACACGACTCCAATAGGTCTCATTTTCTTATACAAATCATTTTAAATACAAATAAAACAACTTAGCATGAAAATCATTATTCCTTCAAATATAAAATCTTATTCATCATAATCAATCATGTATTATTAATATCGCAGGCATTAAATTAATATCACAAAAGGATTATTCGAATTTAATAAATAGGGCTCTTTATATTTATATAATTTTACATGTTAAAAAATTTCCTACCTATAATTAGTAAAAATACGCCATAAATAATCTAAACCATACATTAAAGTCTGATTTATATGTTGACATTTAATCAAAAAATTATGTCATTTAAACATTTATAAGTTTATAATAGCTTAAACTAAATATTTAGAAAGATTTTGTTGTTAAAAAACTCTATAAATAAATTTTTTATTTGATGGCTCTAAATTAACAGAAATGAGGTGTAATAAAAAGTTTTTTTATTATCAAATATATCAGTAATAAAAAATATTTCTTTTACTAAATTATATCATTACCTTACTGCTGGTTAATTAATGGTTTATTTGTTAAATAAAATATAAATATGGTTCAGTTTATTTATTATATAAGAAAATACGTAGGAGCCACTTTATATACATTAAAAAAAATTTATATAACAATGCATATTAAAATTATGGTGTCAGATAATATAATCAAAACGGCCTCATTAACATATAAACCATAATGAATCATATCTAGTAACAATTGGCTATATATTTTTTCAGTTACCTCCCTAAAAGTCAAAAACATTGACATTTCGGTTGATATTCAATTCCCCCCGTTAGTAAATCTCGGAGTGGAATACTTTTCACGCTAGGTATTGTCTTGAATCTTAAAATAAATGTATTCGCTTATTATTTTCTCGTGGTTTATATAATTTATCATTTAAAATTTATATAGACTTTTAAAAAAAATCAATTTAGTTTTAAATTGTGCAATTGTAATACATCGGGCAGTATTATCATACTGAATATTTATTTCCGGATTACGATTGTATATATATAGCAAATACATAAAATACATTTATATATATTTGATCCTTTATGCAATTAAAAATTTTCATAAGAACAGAATTTGTTAGAATTCTTCGAACTTGTAAATGTTTTGGCTGTTGGAAGAAGAATAAGTTTTATATGAAAATATATGGACCCAGTAGAGAATCTCTGGCTACAATACGCCTGCGCAAAAAGGTAACGCAGGTTCTTTATTTGATTCCATAAAAAAATATAAAAAAAAAGTTGTTATTACAAATTCATTTCCTAAGAGTTATATAAAAACTAGTTCTCTAGTATATATAATATTTTGGGAAGGTTGAACAGATTTAAATGTGCTTTTTCTGATTTCTTACGTTTAAAAATTTAGGAAACAATTATAAAACATATTATTGCCATTAATTAAATTATATAAGTACTAAAACTATGAAATATATGTAAAATACATATTAATTTATGCCCCAAAACACCATGTTATATTCATTTTTCACTACAATAAATGATATAAATTAATATTTACATAAATATGCATATACAAATTGTATAAAAAAATTTTTTTTTCATAATCATTTATAGATTTTATAAAAAATATGATTTAGATATTAAAAATAATTTTTGTGTACTTAAACGTGATAAATGCTAAACTTGCACAAAAAAATTGCTGTAATTTGCAAAATGATGGATACTTATCGCCATTCAAAATTATGTTCGGATAAAGAAAAACTGTTATATATTTATTGGAGAGCAATATTCTTAAAACTAATGTAGGAATTTGCACTTTATGTAAAATATGAGATGTTCGTCTTCAATACGACAGATCATGCAAAAACGATAAAAAATATGAAGGTGAAACATCAACTACTGCCGCAAAAATATTTCCATAAAAATTCATTTCATATTTTCATCTTAAAATTTGAAAATCAGAGTAATAGCGGTGTAAATAACATGCATTAATAGTGAACAAGGAAATCATGCTTCTTATATATTATTGGGTACACAAATGCCCATACATATATATATATATATATATATATATATATTAGAGGTCTAAATATATCTGCCCCCACAATTATTGAATGGAAAAAAGAATTAAGATTTATGTGCTATGATATTTTGTTAGTTAATTCTAAATTAACAAAAGGAGGTTTTTATTACTTAAAGACACTACCAAAATATGATAGGTCCAGGAAAAATTGTCCAAATGACGAGAGCAAATTTGTGAACGAAAGTATAACCGTAACAGAAATGTGGTAGAGTAGTAGGTGTTTAATTTTATTTAAACGAGGTACACAAACCTGTTTTTTGTTTATTGGGAAAAAAAATAACATGAAAAATGATTTCCATAATTCAGCAACATATCCTCCCAGGTAATTTTGATTGTAGTTGACGTCTGGATAATTTAATTAGGAACAACAATTATTACTGATGTTGTCAGAGTAAATTAAATTTTACCTACTCTTGGCTATACACATAGCGTCGCGAATCATAGAATGACGTACATGGTAGAAGACGTTTCACATAAAGATACAATGGAATCGTAATTGTACCAGGTAAAGATGTCATTACCGACTAATGGTACTCAAGAGTATTTATACTAGGGGTGATAAATTCGGACTTTGTGCCCTATATTAACGTGTCAATAGATGTTGGACGAATATATATTTTCAAAAATACCTACTACTAATGACAGATGATTTTTTGGCGGTTATTAGACAGTTGACAAAATTATATAGCTAGTTTTATTAAATAAAATGTATATAAAACCTTTTAGAATGAAAAGAACATTTATTAAATAATTAATACAAAACTATGCAGCAACATGTTATTGTGATTTTATTTATATGATTTATTTATATATAATCGATAATTTCTGTCCAAACTTCATATCTAATTCACTAGCGAACCAGCTGATTTGCCGGGTTCGAGCCCCGATCGAGACGCTTCTCTGTCAATTTCACAGTGTATTTGCAATTTATAGGAAGGATTAGTTGCACACAGGCAAAACTTCCCCACATCGAAGAAATGACACATGCGCACTTTTAACCGAGATTCTTTTGTGCTTTCAAATATATGTCATCTTCTCAATGATTTTTGAAATAATTAAAATTAACAAGATTTAACTTATCTAAATTTTTAAAAATGTAAACATCTGGAAGCATGTCTCGAAAAACTCCGAAAGCGTGATTTACGATTATCACCGACTGAAAGGTGTGGAGAAACTGAATATTAACACATTAAAGGTTTATAATTTGGATTTTTCTAAAAATTTGATATAATAGGATAATAACAATAAAAATCATAAATTCAAAATTAAGAAAAAATGGGTCATTGAATTTTGAAGAAATTGAAATTTTACTACCGTGTCGATTTCGACACGCAAGCCTTCCCATGATTCGCATGCGCAGGAATAATTTCGATGTTTAGAACCTTTAAAACATAGATATTATAATTTTTATCAGTCTAAATTGTTTTGAGTGTGAAAAAATTTAAAACATTTTTTATGTAATCTTGTATCAGAGCCTTGGCAGTAATTTACAGTAGAATTATGGCAAATTGCACAACGTAATCTTTTTCCGGTTGTATCATTCAGAATGAAAGGTTCTTGACGTTAGTTTACGATAAAGTTGCGAGAAAATTTTGATTTTCACGTCAAACGAGGTTGAGGGGACTTGGGTATAAATTCGGATACAACTGATCTTGTGTGCTCTAGTAGAGTTAATTGCGAGTTTCCACGAATTTTCAAGATTTTCCAGGAATTAACCACACTCGTTGAAATAATATTGATAAATCAAGGCCAATACCATTTTTTTGATTTAATTTTGATTCGGTAGTTAGAAATTGCATTGTCTGCAAGATCAACTCCGCCCATAAACTTGTTATAAAGGTTAACAATTTTGGGATGGTTGATAGTCAACTGTTTTGTTTCTTTTTTGGAGTATCTCTTGATTTTATTTGATGATAAACTCGAAGCGCAATTACTCATTAAAATAAAATTTCTGTTGTCATTCCATTGGATGCAATATATCCCGTTTCCATCATTATATTCCTCAGAGTAACCATGCTCATGTTTTTTAAAAGAAGAAAGAGGCTGAAGAGGACATCCTGCAATTCGGTTGGAACGTACAGTGCCAGTTGCATCAATCCCTTTTTGTTTGAGAATTTTAAACAATCTATAACTTGAAAAGAAGTTATCGAAGTACAGTTGAACATTATTAATATTATCAATTTCTTCAACAAAATTCAAGACTACACTCGCTCCCAATCCAATATCCTTATTTATTGAATCATCTTTCCCACAGTAAGTTTTGAAACTATAAATATAGCCATGTCTGCTGGCCATCACCCAGTTTTTGAAACCAAATCTTACTGGCTTACCCTTGATGAACATTTTTGCGGAATGTAGGCCGAAGTAAGGTACCATTTGTTCGTCTATTGATATCACTTTATCGAAGTATCCAAAAGTTTAAATTTCTTTTTTATTTTATCAACAAGCGGTTTCATTTTTGCCATCTTATCATTTTTATTTAGCGTGTTGTTGTCGGCAAAATGTATGTATCTTTTGATGGCTTTAAAGGTTTTGAATGTCATTGCCTGCCTTACCATCGTAACTCCAACATCATCTGCAGTACCCTAGTATAATTCTTGTTGTGGTAACGTATGGTAGCCGCTAAGAATTAAAATTCCTATACACTTTTTCAGTTCATCTCGTGTTAACTGAAAGTTGTGATCATTATTTTATCTTGCGTAGAGGTTCGACTCTTTTACAATAAGCATCAAAACCTCATTATCAAAGTATTTAGTAAAAGCTTCGTATGGGGCTATATTTATATGGTTAAAGGAGATAAAAAAGCCTAAAAATGTACTCGTTTCAGCACCCAAATCAATTTGATCTATCGTGGTGCAAGTAAAGTTGTCATCAGCCGGGGAAAACACTTTCCATGAAGCCTTATCCACTTGCTTATAAGTTTCAGATTTATTATTATCATTTGTAAAAATATGTATATGCCCAGGAATATCTGGGACTTGATTACCAAAATTTATATTCTCGTCAATGTTTAAATTATAATCTTCCTCATCAGTTAAGCAATCGACCGTATCAGGTGGTAGAGCCACAACATCTACATAATAATTAATCAACCTATCATCAATATGATCGATACCATCGGCCAAAGTCAAAAATTCATGTGATGATTCCATAACGGATTAATCCTCGGAAGGTTTGCGTGTCGATTTCGACACGCTACTCATATACCTATATTTCTCTTGATTTACCATATTCAGTGCTTATTTGATTTTTATCGAAAATCTTAAAGTATTGTTATGACTTTGCTACAATTATTTAATATTATATTATGAATTAAAAAAATAATTCCACTTTTGAGACCAAATCATCAGCATGTTGACAATAGTGAAATTATTCCAGACTCATGATATTTAATAATATTTTATGAAATATTTTTAATAAAACTATTATAAAACTATAAAAGCAGTCAGTTTCAAACCGATATATAATGTATACTATCATATATTTGAATAATATTGCCGTGTCGAAATCGACACGCAAACCTTTAATGGGTTAACCTGATATTTCAGTACAATATTTAATCATTTATTTTTAATATATAATCAGGGACATTAAATTTTATATCCAAATTAAATTTCAGGGTAATGTTAGTAATATTGATGAAAAATAAATGGGATTTACAAATATAAATAACATCACAGAAACCATCAATTATTTGCTACATGTGTGTTTTTGCCTCCACCAAGTATATATAATTCCCATACCTTGTGTCTTGGATGCGATTGAAGTCACAATAAACAATTATAAATGAATCTTAGAATTTTATATTAAATTTATTTGAACAATATTATTATTGGTGCTATTTTAACTTTCAGATATTTTATCCGCACAATAGTGATTTGAATATATTTTACATTATTATTATTATTTATGAATAAGTGTTTTATATCGACATTTTTTTTACATAAATTTTTTATTTAGATAATAAAAAGTTTCTAAAAATTAATGAAATTTTAACGTAATGCGATTTTTTATGCCTGAAGTAAATTCATAGGTGATCTAGCTTGTGAAAGAAATAGTAAACTTTTTTCCGATATACAGTTATATACCTGTTGTTTTATAATAGAATATTATATAGTATGCTGAGTAGCTCTAACACCAGATTTTATAGCTTTCAGTTTTTTTTACACAATATTAGAAGGATAAGATAATTGCTTCTATATCATGGCCAAAGGAACTTTGTTTTTGTTGTTGAATTGTATAATAAATCGGTCTAAACCTGGATTCGATTGATCAAATTATCTAAAAAAATGTCGGTAGAAGGTTTCACACTAATAGTTTTCAGCTTAATGCCATCCATAGTTGTTCCAAAAAAGGAGTACATTCAAATGAATGGAAATTTTGAATTAATGGTATAATTTTCCTGTAAATATTTTAAAATGTCTGCATATAAATTATTTAACTTTATTTATTTGCGCTTAACTTATCAAATATCATAGGACGAAGATTTTGAAAAAAAATAAAATGGTCTAACCATTTTTATATGAACTCGTACATTCACTTCGTTATACAGATATATTATATATATTGTACTAGTCTGATTCTTTCTACTTTCTTAAAGGCTACTTTTCCAAAATTTAATATTGGCATTTTTTGATGTTTTTTTAAATGAATTTTATTTATAATTTTCAGATTTTGTAAGTATGTTTCTGGTATTTTTATATTATATTTCATCAATATTTAATTCATATGGTTGCAATTCTTCTCAATTTGTCCGGGTAATAAAATAAACAATAATGGAAATAGCTTTATAAAAATTATACCATGTGTGAGAGTCATAGATAATTTATAATAAAATAATAAATTATCATATTTATTTATCACTAAATATAAAGACAGTAACACAAGCCAGAACTATGTATAACGTCATCTGTTAATTAATTGAACTAATTGGCCATCTATATATACGCTACTTATTTTTATGTCGTTTATCTTCGTAATGGTGTTTGGATCAAGCGCGCACACGACATGTGATAATTCTCACACCATGTATACCATACAAATCGTTAAATCTTTTTAGAAGTACTTTAAAGTTGTTAAAGGCTAGCCAAGTGCTTGATTTATTACCACGTGTAGTATGGCTTACTGTTGTAAATATCATCAGTTTTTCTTCAAAAAGAAAATCGTTATCATAATAACAATATTTTTGGTCTCTTATGTATAGCAATATCAGAAACGAATGTTTACTTCTCACAGTAATTGTCATTCTTTTTATTGATTACCTAATAAATTTATTATCGTTCTTTTTCTGAATTATCGTATACTCTTCAATCAGTTTATTACCGGTGAATTTGCTATACACTTTACTACTTTTTGTAAGAATTTATACAAAAGGAAGCAATCTTCATTATTAAATATAACATATAATTTTTATCAACATGATTATGGTCGAAAATGGTGATCGTTCTACATGTATCTTGTACTAATAAAGCATGTTATATAAAGAAATACTTTCTCTGCTAACATCTTCAGCGTTAGGTATCATCTCTAAACTTGTTTTAACTTAAAAATGTTGCTTATATAATATCTAGGTATTATTTTAAATTTTTTTAGCAGTACAAACTCATCAATTTTAACAACAAAATCAGCGGTTTCGTAATAAGAAAATCCTTTATTTTTAAACACTTAAATAATTAAAAAACAAAAGGATATGCGCCGTTTTTAATTAAAAATATTATTAAACTAAATGCAAAAAAAGAACATGCAAATAGCGCATTTATCATCCTGTGAAAATCAATAGCGACATGCGTCCGCTTGAAGAAGTTGCTATACTACTATCGTCCTATATATATATATAAACTGGATTTGATGTAGATATCATATACAATTAATTATATTAAAAATACATTCACATGCATTATTATTTAAATTTATTGAACTAATGTGATTACACTTTCTAAAAAAACTTTTAATTAATTTATATATTTCTATTAGCATGTTAATCAAAAATAATATCTTTTGAGTCGGTTTCGTGACTTAGTTATTCGATATAGAACCATTCCTAAAAATTACTTTACAACAGAGGCGAATTTTTTTATAGATTTTACTTATTACTTATAGATCATAACATAACTAATGTTGATATTAATAAATTAAATTTTAAATCACCTAGTTATCTACCAATTTTTTTTAAACAGTTAGGTATACCTGTAATATACAATTATTCGAAAAATATACCAGCGAGAAATCACATAATATATTTGGTTATGAAAGAAAAACTACTGACACCTATAAATTAAGATTGTAATCTTTTATATGGATTTTTTAAATAACGTTTTTGTTAACTACAAGTTAGTAATAAAAATAAGTTTTTATTAGGTTTATTTTTTACATTAAACTCTTATAACCCATTAAATTCCTTTTTATATAAACAAATTTCATCAATATTTCTTTATAAAAAAAGATTTGTTAAATAATTTTAGAAATATTAATAATTAAAAATTTAATAACTGTGGGAGGTTATGTATAGATTTGCATTAAAATTCTAATACCACTTAAAGTTTATAGTTCTCACGGTTTAAGTTTGCAAAAAACGTTTTATATAGCATTATAGATACACTATAAAGTCATGCAATTCAATCGCACTTTAATTTTAATATTTTTTTTATAGTAGTAGAGTGATATTTATTTATATTTTTGTACAAAAAAAAGTTAGTAGTACTTTGATAATACTTTTGTGAAGATTTTGGATGCATAATGGTACATAAAAAATTTTAGTAGTTTTCTCTTGTGCCTTCATACATTCGTTCTACATTTGTCTATCTATATTTCCTACACAAGCCATAACCTATAAAATAATTTTTGACGTTATTAATTATTATACTGGTATCAGAAATTTTAAGTCAAACGATACGAAGGTATACAATAAATGAGAATTTAGCAGTTTGGCTCTAACAGCAGAGTCATTATTCGTAACCTGGCAAGCAATATGCGTATAGTTTATAATAGAAATATAACAAATACTCTCAAATTCAAGAAAGCATTTTCGTAGTGTGGTAATTTTAAAATATTGATGTTTAAAATTACTATCAATGTATTTAAAACTTTAATTTTAATAATATTAAAAACATTAAATAAGATTTTTTTACATTAAGATTGACGTTGTGAATGTAACGATTAGGATTATAATAGTAGTAGAGGCTTTATCATATATTTTTAAATATCTTGTATTAGCATATTATAATTAGTAAGGATATTAGGTCAAAATCTTCCGAATTAGCGCTATTGTGCAGCTTTTAGTGCTAATATATATCGAAGCTTTAAAAAAGTTGGACAAAAAACCTATTTTCATTCGAAAAAATCAAATAATTCTATGAAATAATGCTATTTTTCATACTAAATCCATCAATTATTGTAATAATTTATATTACTATGATATAAAAAGAATAGAAATAGTGTCAGAATCTAAATTGAGCTAATATAACAGGAGATACTGTATTTTTTTATAATAACGTTTGAAATTATAATATTTAATTTAATCATTAACGGATTTTATGTAGTTTCGTCTACTTGTTATTAATATCGATGTAATTTAAATCTAGCTTGTAAAAATTTATTGATCCTTAATACTCTAATGAATATTCGAATAAACCCAAATTCATAGCCAATAAGATATAAAAACGACTGCTTAGATCAATTATATACATACTTGACACGTTTTGATTGTTATAAAAGTATCATTATATCAACAAGCATTAAATCAATTTGTTATTTAAGCCAGATACAGTGGCTAAATCGTTTATAATTCAGTAGTGCGAACGATTGCTTGTTAAAAAACAATAACCTTTAAGATCGTCATTTTAAAGCATATCATATTTCGATTATTTACTAACTTTTAATATAGGATATTAAAATTTAAATATATCACAAAAACACAACAAATACTTATAAATTGTCATTAATACATATAATGACACATATATGTCATATCTTTGAATGTTTAGTCAATATATATACGAACTTGATTGTATAATGAGAATTAGGTGTGAGCATCTTTGTATTAATAACAGCAAACTCGTTATCTTAAAGAATATTATATACAGTATATTTAAACAATGGAAGTTTTCGTGTTATTTACAACTAAGCTCCCATCATATGAACAATGCACCTAATAACCATATTAATAGTAAATTATATATTCATATTATTAATTATAAGCTATCAAAAGTGATATTATTGCAGAAGATCCTTCATCATATAGCATATTTAGTGATGATGAATATACTGAACAAAAAGGTAATAATAACTGACTATTTAGATTCAATTTCCTCACTTCTTCAAATATTCACTGAATGCAGTCATTTATTGTTTTTCTGTTAAATAACCTTTAAAATTTATTTAATAGTATCTTTCATTTTTGCGATTCTAATTTTGTTCTTGTTACCTTTTTGCTCCCTTGTTATTGGTATATACATTCGCTATAAATAAATTTAAATCTATTTTTAAATTTTTAGGAATAATTTATTGGGATAAATGTCCTATTGAACCGTTAATGCCCGCTTACCTTATTATCATAGGTTTGATCGGAATTGTCAGAAATATGGCAGCTATTAGTAATAATCGTCAATCCAAAATATGTTCGAATTTTATCAACAAAAGGAGCAATATTTTAATTTTTTTTGAATGCTTGGTTTTCTCTTAAAAATATTTGCTTTATTCAGGCTGTACTATTTAAAGATGATGATAGCGAGGTTAATCATGCAGTCCTGTCATATTCTGGTGTATTAAATTTTTTCATTTCTATCTATTATCTTTTTTTAATTTTATACTATTCAAGGTGTACCTTTGTTAACAAATATTGTTTTATATAACTATTATTCTCACCTTGGTTCTGTATATTATACTAAATAAAAGATTTCTTTTTAATACAGAACAAAGTGATCCTCCTCTAATCGAAAATTAAAAAAAATTATTCATTGATAAAACTTGTAATACCTGTGATATATTAGCTATTTTATTCCATTACTAGTAATTAATAAATATTATCATTCAATGAAACTGTATTATAGCTATCTATGACTATATAGCTTTTCTAATCAAATAATTTAATATTTCATTATCCTAATGTAGCAGTTTTAAGGTCAAACATTTTTTATTCACATTGAGTAAATTTTTTGTATGTCCTTAACAAGTTTCATGGAGTTTTGAAATTAGA
Source organism: Pempheris klunzingeri (assembly GCF_042242105.1). Lineage (NCBI taxonomy): Eukaryota > Metazoa > Chordata > Actinopteri > Acropomatiformes > Pempheridae > Pempheris > Pempheris klunzingeri. Next base: position 17,324 of record NW_027255233.1, read on the forward strand.
TATTATTATTATTAGAGTAGATAATATTATAAATGTACTGAACAACTCATATTAAGTCGAAGTATTAAGTTTCATGCCAATAAACCTCCAAGACATTTTTTTAAGAAACAGTTTTTCTTCTAAATTACAGCTAATTGTATCACAAATAGCTGTAATTTATGAATATAATAAAACTTAATACTTCATAAATCAGAAAATATATCAATTTTACTATTAGTTTTTAAAGATAGTTATACAGTATTTATTATATATATACAAGAGTTGGGCATATTCTACTAACTTTACAACTATTTTTCAATTTATAAGAAACGGTTTCATATTAGCAACTTATTCTTGAAAAAGAATATTTAATGAAGCATTAAAGGCATTGTTACGGTATTAGTCTATAATAATATACCATTTACTTAAATCGTAGGCAGGATGATATTGTTTATTTTATAAAATTATAGATAAACTTTTGCAGCTAAATTTTATAGCATTTTTTGCTGGTGATAAAAATATTTGTTTTAAAACATCGTCACTAATCTAATATTGTCAAAAAAATTATACATTGCACAAAAAATGATCTATTATATTAATTAAAAATACTTTAAAAAACTTCTTTGACTTATGAGAGTAAAATTATGCGAAGAACTCTTTTTTTAAAAATAAATTTAATTTAAAAAAGTCTCTTTAATGAAATTTATGATAGCGTCATTTTTTGTTATAAAAAAATGTATTTGTATTTAGATTTAAATATTATTCAGTATTATATAAACTGTTCTAATGTGAATACAGTGACATACTATAAATATTTCTTTACTTACTAAAGCTATTTTTCTTCTTTGAATAGTAATAGATTCATAATTATAATAAATTTATAATTTAAGTCATTACATTTTGGCATATTTTAATATTATAAAAACATTCAATCATAGAGTTTCTATTAGATAAGATGGATCAGGCCAGCTTTTCTCAGATTTTTAGCCCTTCTAAGATCTTTAAAATAAATTACATGTTTTAAGCACCCATATACCAAATATCATGTACCATATCTTTCTCATATACATACATATTTAATATTGGTTTTATGAAAATTGATACTTTTAAGAAATTTATTGGTAATGCTGGATAAGGTTCATATATTTATTATGATACCTCGGCTAGTAATTTATCTTCCCATATTAAAATAAAAAACATAATTATGAAGTAACTAATATCATATACCAATAATAAAAAAATTTATATCGAATGACAGTAGATAATTTTGTATCAACTTGTTATTCATTTATCTTATACTTGCATTTTTTAATAGTTAAAACATAAAATAAGGTCACAAGTACTGTTCTCAAATAAATCATACACGGAAATGTTACTATCAATACATGATAAATTCAAACATGCTTCTCTAATGTAAAACCTGTGCTGTTCCTTTGGCAACTAATTAATTCTAAATCTAACATTAACAAACACACATGGATTTGATTTTTAAATAAATAGAGACGAATTTTATCAATGCTTTTGATACTTGTTAGATAAGAAAAGTTTTAATCACTCAAGACAGGAGTTAAAAATTGTAACAGTATTTCTACTGCTTTTCTAAGAATTTTTGGATACAATTTTTACAAAGAAACACAAAAATTATCATAATTAAGGTGTGTCTGTCTTATGAGTGTAAGATGACACTATACCTAATAAGGTTCTTCCTCATCTATTAATGTCGTGTTCTTAAGGTGTCCAAAGGATTCAGAGTATCCATCCCTTACTTAATCAAGTACGTGCATATGAAGAAAAGGAACATAATTTAAAATGTTGATACAAAATTTATCTAGATAGGTTAAATAAGTTTTAAAATTTTCTCTCTCCTAACTAACAAGCCACTGAAGCAGCCAAAGTATCCAAAAACTTCCTTTTGCTATGCATTTTTCCACACGTTTTTTCACCTTTTAAATGAAAAAATTTTATCACTTGAATGCTGTATATTCTCTCTGGAAACCTTTAGTGACTTGTACAATAGAAATCATGTGATAAAAAGGATCGGATAAGTAACTTAACTTCGCAATAATTTTGCATCTTGAAAGCAATAGGCAAAATCGTGTCTATTGCTTTAAAGTGTTTGCACTAATCCTAACTAAGCACAAACAACCTATTAAAAACATTTAGGTGTAATCTACTACTAGATTCGGCATGTAGAAATAGATCAAGTGCTGTTTGTTAAAGTTTTTATTCGGTTTTTTAAACATTCTGGAGTAAAATGATCTTTTTTGTAAAAAGTATCATTTTCGTAGCCTCATCAAAAACTTTTTTTTGGTTCATCTCCGAGTGGTTTTACCGCCAACACCTTTCTGTCAGGGAGTGTGATGAGATTATATCACGTTTTTCCAGTTTTACGAGAGAAACGAAACCTTTTTTAGTTAATTATTGATAAAACATTGTCAGTATAAAAGCTAAAATAATCCTTTCAAAAAAGGCATCTTGCTCTAGCATACGAGCACCAAATGTATAAATCTGTTTCTCTGCTATTGTCTGGCTATTCGTTGCTGAATGAATAACTTCCATAAACTCCACCCTTAATAAAAAATGTTACAAAAGCTATTACATAATTGTTATATGAAAAATTTGTTGAATCATAAACTTGAATATAAAATTGCTATTTAGAGAACTTGCCGAACAAATCCACTTCATTTTCAAGTGTTATATCATTTGCGTCGGCTTATTGCACTCTCTGAAAGTATAAAATTTCCAGTACCATGTAGTGTATTTTGACCAGGCATTTTACTGACCATCATTTTACAAGCTGGCAGTATTAAGGTCCTACCGAGTATGTGACTTTTTTTCTGTGCAAATATATCTGCTAGCTAATAACTTGTTTCAAAAGCCTTATCACTGGCGGTGATGTTACTTTCAAAAGTCGTAATATGTTTTTTTTAAATCCAAACAACCTTCAAAAAAATCTGCGCTTTTACTATTCATATGATGTGACATGTTGTAAGGTGTCTTTTTAGTTTTGCTAGAACCATTGCAGTATTGAAAAGTTGTTTACTACAGGCCACATACACTGTCGTGTAACGGCTCGTATTACTGGTCCACATTCGGCCCATTGATAATCTCAATTGTAGATACGAATCTTCCTTTTCTTTGTTTTTGCAGTACTAGTGCAGTGAAATTGGTTTGTAACTTGTGGATCTTAATCATTAGACTATTATGAAATTATTTGTCAGTTTTTATTCAAAACCGCCTGATTAGGTTGTTTGTAACAGGATAGTATGCTACATATAAATAACACCGATATCGAGTTATCGGAACTTTCTGAGCACTATACCAATTTTATACACACATAAAAGAATATTGAGAAAAAATAAAAATCTTATAGAAAAATAAATTTTATTTTTAGTATGATCTTACTAGAATACTCTCTCTAGAGTATTTATTTTCCGACCAGTGCACGCTTGTTCTTAATTTCTATGATACTGTGTCTTATTCAAATTTTTGTTTTTTATTTGTAGTAAAAAATTTTTAAAATTGAATTCAAATAAACTTAGACTAAACAGATAGTGAAATTATTTCAAATTATACGACACGTGTGATTTGATGAAAAATACTTAACACGCTTTTTCGTATTTAGGCACTTACGGTCCTATCTGACTCTTTATATCAATATATCACTATAGGTTTTAGTTGTAAAATCTTTTATATCATGTATAATGTCTCAAAAGTATCACTAAAAGTCTATTTTTCCTTCTGTGTCGTTTATTTGGTTGGCTAGTGTCGATTTATAATAATTTTTCGCAGAAATTGAAACTCCAAAACTTGCCTTATATTTAGTACGAGGTCGCTTAAATTCCATTTATAAAATTTTTCAATAAAAAGTTGCAACAAAAAGTCGGAAGTAATAATCAAATAATAGTCATTACCTCAAGCGTGCATTGATTTAAAAATCAAATACTGCAACGAGAATAGTCTACTAAGGTTACTAAAAAATGATACTTATAAGATTTCTATAGTCGCTCAATATTCCTTTCTATGTATACAAATTATTCTTATAGTTTAAAAAAGTTGATTATAACTAGAAATAGACGAAGTTTTCAGTTTGCGTACTACACTACTACCTGTTTGTCATTTCTATGAAAATAAAATAAAATAGTTAAACTTCTTAAGAAAAAAGTACAGCGATTACAAAAAAATAGAACTAGCCTAAAGAGAGGGAGATTCTCAAATAAGCTGCCAAAAGCACCCACATTAAAGCGTATACAAATTTTTACATTTTATGGAAATATTACAGATTGCTGAAAAATAAATTTACTCAATGACATGGGTGAAAGACTCAATGCATTAACGCACTAGGTACCACATAGAAGACTAAAAAAGCACGTATATGTCTGTGTCCTGTATAGATTGAGTCATTTGATACACGAAGAGTCACTTATCTATGTGTATTACTTTATTTCATCCTTTTCTCGGATCTACTAGGGACCTTTTATGAAGCCAAGGTATAAAACGCTTTTAAACAAAATAAGTACACATTGCTAAATTAAGTTTTTTCATTGTATTTTATGGATAGCATATTGTATATAACATCATTACTGTTACTACATGATTAAAAATTTCAAATATTAATCCTGTATATATCACATAGATTTCAGACTGATATTATTTTTAGGTTTTTAAATATAAAAACCTTGTTATATATTGTGTGTAACCTATAATTAGGTTAGAGAATTTTTAGATTAATTTTATAACATTTTATTCTAGTAGGACCGTTTTGGTGTAAGTTTTACCACAATATTTGTAGTTTAACGATGTATCTTATTTTAATCGATAACCAATAGTATGAAAACGATATTTCGATGTTAATAGTAAAACATATCATTGAATATAGAGAAATATTATTAATTCAATATTATTATAGTCTATGACACGCAGTCTTAAAATAATAAAAGTGATATACTTCTAAATCTGATCATTAAAAAATTTATATTTTTCTCGTTCTCTCAAATCACACTGATAAATTTCTTTTTTATAACTTATTTGTCATAGTATAAAAATTTTTTAATTTTAACTAATTCAGAGTGACAAAACCAGTTAAAATGTATAATCAGGTTTTGTATTTTGAGTGATCCCACTTTTAAAATTCGTGAAAGAGATCAAGCCTTATCAAAAAATCATAATACACACAAATAAAAAGTTTTGTTTTAAAAAATAAATTAATGTAATATATTTCAACAATAAATTTTGTTTTCAAGATATTATGATTCTGGATTATAACTTTAAATAAATTTCGAGAAGTAATTAGATTTTACAAGGATCGATACTTCTAGATTATGATTTGATACCTTATATTTCATTTTTTATCTTCTGAACATATTGTAATATACTTTTGTAAGTTTTAATTTTACTTTTTTTACACTGTATTAATGTATATGAATATGTAAAAATGAAACAAAAAACGTTATGTTTAATAATAAGAAGTAAACAAATTTTTCTAGTGTAGTTGATGCGAATTAATAATATGGAATGTTCAAATCTGTCATAATAATATTGATGTCTGTCTTTAGTGTTCTAAATTTGAATTTTATAGAATCATTGTAGTATTTGCAAGGATTCGTAGTTAGTTAAGGAGAAATGAGTGTTAAAAAGTCGAGAATAATAAGTTCAAGTATTATCAATGCTCAGTTTGACTAAGATAAATTATCGCCTCTTTAAAGTAATTTTTGGAGATATAATGTACTAAATAATACTAACATATGATAATTACTGAATTGCATATAACAAGAAAAGAGGAATATTTTGTGATTTAAACATACATGCGATTACTGAATAAGAAACTAAAGTTAATTAAATAGCGTTTGAATTTTTTAGTCTAGTGGAAATTCGTCATGTTTCAATAGTCATTTTATATAAGAAAGACTCTCACATGCTCATTGATTCTTAATAAGCTGTGTAATGTTGCTCAGGCAATTAACTCTTTTTAAGTAGTTTTATACAGATGTAAGCAATACTTATTCCACGTAAACTTCTCAACGTATTCTGCAATAGTGTTATCTATTGTCTATATACATGTACTAGTACAATTATATGGTGAGACATAGTGTAGTAAAAATTCTATCAGGGTTCTAAATATATAAAAAATGTGGTTAGGTACACGTTGTAAAAGTTTAAAAATAATTTTATTGACAGATGTTACAAAATAACATTAAATAATATTTACAACCTACCATGTAAATTTTCTTGTATTATTATTAATCTAGTTATCTGAGCCCAAACTAATAAAATTTCGCTAGATTAGAACTCATTTTTTAACACTTTTCTAACTCAAATCTATTTAGTGGATCATTCTAGTAGTATTGTTAGACATGAAACGTTAAAAGGATCCTTTTTCTACATCCTAATAATATCAAGATGCTTCATTATCCATTTTTAAACTATCTTTAAATGATAACTAATAACTAATATTTCGATTATCATATTTGTACATACTATTTTACAAATAAGAATTGTATTAGATGCGGGAACTATCATTTTTTAACCAGAGTGTATTTATATTTATTATTAGTCATGATTTTCGTAAAAAAGTAATTCAATTCCAAAAGTTGTACAGGTGTTCCTACGATATGGCGTAAAAGATAAAATTATAAGATATTCTGTTATTTTTATAATCCACACAGATTTAATTTTTGCATTTTTTAAAATTATATAATTAAAAATTCATGTTATATTTCATATAAGAGTAAAAAAACAAAATGGTTTTGAGGAATAATTTTTATATGAAATTCTTACGTAAAGCAAAACTTATGTTAGACAACATATTATAATTTTGGGTGTAAATTTATCAAAAGTTAACAGTTTTTAGTATTTTATGCAAAATATGCTTATAACCATACTGAACTTTACTGAAAATGTTTTTTTTCCTTAAGTTGCAGCTGATTGACAATTTTAATAAGATTTCATGTTTCGATCAACAGAGAAACTATTCTAGTGGTGATTACTATTTCAAATATAATATTCATAGAAACCCATTTGTAGTGTATGTGTGTGTATAAAGCTTAGAGATGATGTAATTCCATTTGTAAATATTCTTTCATGTCTAAGACAACACCAGTAGATTATAGATCTAATTTGCTTTGCTAGATAGAAAAATGGGAATAATGGTATTCAATTAAAACAGGTATTTATAGTCTAGGTCAAGCCTTGGTGCCTCTTATTGAGTATTGGAGTTTCCATTTGTCAGATTAAAAAAAAGTCTTTGTTATACACATGGTGGTACACTAATGATAGTTATTAATAATTTTGCTATCAACCCTAGTTCCTTAATCTGCTATCATATTTAAATTAAGCCAACAAAACATACTAAAATTTTAATTTCTCTAAGATTTATTCTCCTCTCAACTATTTTAGTACTGTAGATTTATAAAATTACCTAATTGAGGTAAAATTTTATTTTTATGTTATTATCATCTTTCCGTTTAATGTAAGAATCCTACCTTTATTATAGAATCAGTATCGATGATAATGCTTACGGGCATTTCAGATTTTTGTTTACTAAAATCTGAAGGAAGTCTGATTACAATACCGAAACAGTACTATCATACCCTATAATTTATAAAAGTACTTTATTTTTCATAATGACGCTGATAGAAAAGGGAATACAATTATTTAACTCTTGGTTTAGTTTATATTTTATGATAATTGATTTCATCATAAAACCTTAAAATATTCTAAAGATCTGAATCAAAATAAATATGCATGTAATGCTGATTAAAGCATTCTAAATGTAAATAGTTAATGATTGGAGTATCAGGATACATAAATCAATAATAACCTCAAATGAGTAAATGAAAAATCTTCGAAACTTTGATTTATATTTATTCAATAAGAACAACAGTAAATAATTATAGATATAACTCACTAATAAAAAAACACCCTGTTACTGGACCACGTCAAAAAAGACACAAATGCTTAGCTGATTCTATCTCACCATTTAAACTAAATTTTATGAACAAAATTAAACTATATAGGGTGATTTGATTTTTAACCTAGGCATAGATTTTGATATACTGTTGAAATACAATATATAGTTAATTTTATATACAAGTAACTAACAATTGTTTTAAGATAGTTAGAAGTAGAATCAGATTATTTCTCGTATTCTTGAATATGATTCTATATACACGGTGTATGTAGGATGATTTTAAGAGCTATAACGAATCTCAGAAAAATCAGTTCCTTAAATTTTGAATTATAAATAGAAATATAGTTTGAATTTATCAAATTGCTTAAAAATTGTAGTAGAGCAATACAAAATCTCTAGAAATCATATTATAGATGCATTTTATAAAACTGTTTGTGTAATAGGTATATTGATCTTATTCCTCTTTCTTTTCTGCTTCTGTCAAGGGCTACAAGAATAATCTATTGGGTTAGATCCACTATTTTGTGGTAAAATATTTTCCAAGGGTGCTTAGAAGTAGAACTAATTTCCGTATAATTATAGATAGTACAATCAATAAAAGATAAATATTATATATAGAAGTATTCCTGAAAAATAATTATTTGGTCACAAAAATATAATCGTAATTATCTAAAATTATTATATATGTCAAGTTTATAATATTTATAACAATATATTTAAAAAATGTAATGTTGATGATTTAAAAAAAATTATGTTTATTTATAGATCAATCTTCACATTTATTTTTTCCATACATTAGATATTTCTATATGTATTTTTTCTTGGAGGAAAACATTCACGGTTAATAAAAGATTATACTGGGTTTTTAATACTAAGTTATAATCCGTTACAAAGCTTCTTAGGTTGTAAAGCTCATGTGGTTCAGGAATGCTTTATTGAATTTCGTAAGCACAGAAGTATAGTTTCTTAGCTGAATCTGCAACACCAGGCTCCGACTTCTTGTTCTGCGTAGACGTGAGAGCTTATTACGCTAAAAATCATCTGTGAAATTAAACCATCATCACTATGAAATGCATTTTTTAAAGTGAATTTTATAGAATTTATTTCAGTAATACAAAAATTTACACCATACTTTAGTACTCAGCCCTCGGTATCACTCACCAATTACGCCTCGTTTCACAACATCAAATTACATAATTATTTATATAACACACAATTACCTAATTATTCCTAAAATCATCGAATGGGTTGATACAAAAAACCGGAAAACATTAGAAGTAACGGATTTTTGAATGTGCAACTAAACGGTTGTCGAGTACTAGCTTTCTCTCAAAGCAATCTGAATGTTCATTATAAGTAATTATTCAAATTTTTCGTAAATTTGTTTTGCGTGTTGATCAAGACAGTTGAAATTTTGTTTCGTAATTATAACTTAAGAGTTAAATATTAGGTTTTTATAATAATAAGGTCAGTTCTAAATTCCCGCATATCTGTTTCAACGAAGCCTATAGTTACTTTGATTTTTAAAAATTGTACCGGGAAATTAATCAGTATGATTTATAAACAGTGATTTTGCAATCAGGTTTCTATTTAAAATAATTAACTGAAAAATAATTATAATTTCATATTATGTATAAATAAAACCTTGTCTAATTATATCATCAAATTTTTGTTAGTTAATTATGTTTTATTTCATTTAAAGCAAAAATCAAATTTAATATATAAATAATCGGGCTAAAAAGTTAATAAATGAATTTGATTCGATCTGTATCATTATTTTTCCATCACACCACTGTACATCAGATCTTTATACTTAAATATTTTTTAAGCGTATACTCTAATTTTTTTGTCATCGATACAGAATTTCTAGAACTTAATATAAAAATCTTTATAATATTTCAAAAACGAATAATAAATTTATCTTAATTATATCTTTATTGCATATTTTAGAAACTTAAACGTATTTTACGATATATCAGTGTAATTGGTTCTTCAGAAACTTTATGTGAATTTTTAAAAGCTTAACATAAATTGTATAATTACATTTCTATGAGTTTCAAGGGGAACTATATATTAAAAATAAGCTTTCTGATAGAATTTTTATTAAAAAAATTTTATAATTTTAACATTAATATTTCTTAAGATTTACTGAATTTTAAGTATGCCAAATTTTCAAAATGGTAGAATCATAGTATATATCTTGAGCAGACGTTAATGAATGTTTGTTTTATGGAAGAAAATATTATGAGTTTATTGAATGAGTAGAAAATTTCGCTTAATTGAAATTATTCACTCTGATAGTTTTTTACTACTATAATGTGTCACAAAATTTACACCATCATTTTTCATTTTAAAATTTTATGTAAAATAAGTTCAATTGAATTTTACATAATTGATTTAGGTTAAAGTTTTCCTGATTATATTTTAAGTTTAAAATTAGTCAAATTAATTTGATAAAACTCCCTAAAAATATTTAAATTTAGAATATAAAATTACACTACAGACCCGACCAATTTTATTTATAACGGATTATACTCATGTTTTTTATGTTTAAATAGAATATATATTCATTATTGTTTCTTAATAAATTATTTATTGAACCAAAAAATATAATTTCCAATTTTCAAAAATTGTTTATTATATCTGATATTGTAAATACTCTATAAATGGTTTGAAAAATATATTTATATTAGCAAAAGTAATGATGTTATCCTGATTCAATTTATTCGAGGAATTGTATCTTTAATTATTTTTTTAGTATCAAATGTTAATGTGTCTGGTTAATTAATATTCAGCTAATTATAATTTCTATATTCAAAAAAGTACTAATAATAAATAAATTTATTTAAAAATTTTTCTATCATCTAAATAATTAATTTATGTAAAAAAACAAAACGTCGATACAAAACATTTATTCCTCAATAATAATAATGTTAATTATATTTAAATCAGTATTGCGAGGATAAAACAACACCAATAATAATATTTTTCAAATAAAATTATTCTACAATGCTAAAATTTATTTTTGTTATTAATTGAAACTTTAATCACATTAAAACATAAGGTGTGAAAATTATACATAGTTAGTTGAGGCAAAAACACACACGTAGCAAATTATTTATGATTTCTTTTATGTTAGTTATATTTTTTGAAGCCCATTTTTATATCCAAATTACTAACATTTAAACCTGTAATTTAATTTTTATGTGAAATTTAATGTTCCTGATTTCATAATAAAATTAAATTCTGAAATCTTGTAATAAAATATCAATGTTTGTGACTTTTAAGGAGCTAACTGAAAAAATATATAGCCAATTGTTACTAGATATGATTAATTTTAGTTTATATAGCAAAACCATTTTAGTTACACCAAATAATGACACCATAAACTTTATATGTATTGTTATATAAATTTTTTTATGATTCATATAAAGTGTCTCCTACATGCTTTCTTATATAATAAATAAACTTAACCATATTTAGAATTTATGTATCAAATATGCGATTAATTAACCAGCAATAAGGTAGAAATTTAATTTAGTAAAAGAAATATTTTTTATTTACTGATATATTTGATAATATAAAAACTTTTTATTACACCTCATTTCATATAATTTAGAGCTATCAAATAATAAATTGATTTATAGAGTTTTTTAACAACAAAATCTTTCTAAATATTTAGTTTAATTTATTAAAACCTTACAAATGTTTTAATGACATAATCTTTTGATTAAATATCAACATATAAATCAGACTTTTATGTATGTTTTAGATAATTTACGATGTACTTTTCTTAATTATGAATAGGCAATTTTTTAATATGTTAAATTATAAAAATATGAAAAGCCCTAATTATTAAATATAAAGAATACATTTGTAATAGTAATTCGATGGCACCGAAATTTATTAAACCTTACGGTTTATGAAAAAAAATTTATTTTATTCTTGCAGGAGAAATGTGTTCTGCGCTAAGTTATTTTATTTTTATTCAAAAAGTGTTGTTCATGGATAGAATAGATTGTAGAGCTATGTATTAAAACGATACATAGAAGAAAATTATGAAATTTAGTGTAGTTAGATACTTTATGGGACTTAAATATACATTTATAAAAAAATTCATGTTTTTAATTATCATAGGAAGCTTCGTAAGCTGATTATAAATTAAATATATATTAATAAAGCAATCAAACAATGCTTTTAATATTATTTATATAATTGATAGGAATAATAATCAGTGGAAGTCAAAAAGACTACAAAAATATACATTTCTTCTTACGCTAAGATATTAAAATAGAACTGTTAGATTGTCTATTTATCTAGATATATCCACTTTTTTTTATTTTGATAAAGGAATTCCTTTCACTAGACTACTGCATAACTTCAAAAATGCTTCTATTGGGCATGAATGACTAGATCTCTATTGAATTACAGGTAAAAAACAAGCATAAACTTATCAGTATTATATCCTAATACCAATATCGTAATACATTCAATATTCTGGGAATAAGAAAATTCGCAATTAAGTGGAAAAAAACTCAAAGAGTAGGGAACAAATTTTAACGAGTCAAAAAAATCACAGATTTAAGGCACACATTTTCTTTAAAATACGTGTCATAATAACGCGCGAGTTGAAAAGTCTTCGATATGTTCTAAATATAAGAGTGGAACTATCACTCTTATATTAATTTGAATATCCCTATTACTTTTATTCTAGTTATATTAGGAGTTGTTATATACAAAAAAGATGTCATCAAATGATATCGAAATATGTAATAAATTTAAAAACAACATTTACCAAGGTTAATGAAATATGAGTACAAATAACTCTGTGGCATTATTAATATTTTGTACTTTTTCTTGTATAATCTACTATTTGAATTATATCAAACTTGAAATACTTTTGAAATTAAATATATCTATATATAATAATGGTACAATTATAAAAATTTTTTAATTTATTTTAGCAGTAGTGGGAGAAACGCACATCTTATAACAAACACAAATGAGAACATAGAATGATTGAAATAAACTTTGTCTTTAAAATACTTTTTCATTATATACTACAAATAAAATCAAATACAACCAAGTAGTGTATAATCTCATATACAGTTAATGTTAAAAATTATAATTTCACTTACAATAGTGATAAATCATAAAAGAAGTAACCAAACGGCCCATGTTGGTCAAAATTGAAAAATAACATCACATAAATAGAATACTAATTTTCAATTATTTTTTTCTAACTATATTTAATATTTCAAAAACACGAAC
>NW_027255234.1:0-30436 GCF_042242105.1 Pempheris klunzingeri
AATTTAGTTGCCCTATATAGTATATAATATATATATTGACTTTATGTCATAACATCTACATGGTTTTAAATAGTATTTACATGAATAAGTTGATTGATGACGTGAAATCAAGGTGATGAGCTATATTAATGATAATTAGAGATAAATACCACTTGATATTAACTTTACTTTTATCCTCATTAATATTGTAATAGAAGGGGCAACCCAATATCTCGACAGAAAATAAAATTTCATTGATATTAATAAAGTATAATTTTTAGTTAGATTTAAAACAACTTACCATAATTTGCGTTAAGAGGGTAAAGCATACATTTATATTGGGCAGAAAAAAAGATAAAATATCTGGGCCAAATCATCGAATGAAAGTTCAATACTATTTCGTTCATTTTATAAAAGATAGATATTTATGGTGTATTTACAATATTACCTTTTCATATTTTATTGTATATTTCTTTTCTTCTAGTTCCAGTGTAAAATTAAGTATATTCTGATAAATTCTAAGGTAAATTAGACCCAATTATTGTTATTAATATACTTTATACTTATAAGCCATGTATAATGATTTAAACTAGTGTGTTTGCTCCATAAGAGAAATGTACCACTGTTTTCATCGTCTAATCTATTATAAACTTCCTCTTCATTTAAATCGTCATGATAAAAGTCTTTTGCTAATATCTGGAAAATTTGATTGATTTTTGACTAAAGTAAAGTTTATTATTACATATAAAAAAACATAAAGTACATAAAGATAAAATACTCTTGGAATGTATAAACAAAATCTTTTATATTCGTCTTCAAGAGCAAATTCTTCTCGATTCGGAATAAATGCTCAATTTGATCATATTCATTCAATTTAATCTAACATAATATGGTTAGACATGTTCGAATTATATTTTAATTAGATTAGATTAAAAATCGTGGATTAGAAATTTTTTCGTGTATTTGATATAGAGAACAAGATTGATTCATAGTGAACATAGTTAGATAGTATTAAATATAATAATAGCATAATTTTTCTTCATTTTTTTTCCTATCGTAATAAGATTTTATACTAACTGTTACTGCACTAATAAATCAAAATTGCGCTTATATTGTTTAATATTATTAAAACACCTTTGATGTATAAATTTAAGCTTTAAAAACTCTTAAAGAATTTTAACCCTAAAATATTAATTTAAATTTAAGGGGGTTTTCGAAGCATAACAAGTAAAAAATTTGATATGTACCTCGTTTTTGTTCTTGTATATTTTTTTTATCCACTTATTTCTTACCTTTTGATTCTTAACCTAAATATAATTACACAAAAGTATCAAATAATATGTAAAAATGGAAATAAAATATAATGAGTGTGCACTTTAATGCGATAAAACCTGTCTTTATAATTGATTTTAAAAAACATCATCAAAATATTCATTCAGTGAAAGCACTGATAATTCTTTGAGCATTAATTTCATAAACACCTAGTAAAAGTCAAGAATTTACTTTTTGAAAGTATAGTTTTATTGGATTACCCTAGATCTCTGTTGTTTTTTTATAAATGTAAAATCCAATAGAATCATAGAATAGTATGCAGTAAAGTAATTTATCCTATTCAAATAAAAATGTTATGTAAAAATGTAAAAAACACCCTCTTTCCTTGGAGAAGTACCCATCCTTGCATTATATGACAGACAAAATTATATAACTAACATGCAGTGAATTATAACTCTAATTATATGAAAGAAAGTAAAAAGGATTTTCTTTCTTTACTCATTATATTGCCATGAATAAATAAGTATAATTAAATTAGATCTAATTTTTTGTGGACTTTGAAAACTCAAAAATAATAATATCATCTAATTATACACAATTAGATGATATTAGTATGACGGTACATAAATTGTTTAATAACTATCGACATTTATAAGATATTTTGAATTAATTAATTACTCACACAATATAAATAACATTTTATTTTTTATCTTGATTTTTTACCTTGATTTTTTATCTAAAGGACAGTCCGTATTTTTAATTACAATGGCAAATATAAATAAGAAACACGACACTAATTAAGAGATTATACCAAAAGGATTATTTTTAATCCACTACGTGTGTATATAATGGTTTTTATGATTAAAATTTATATGATTAAAATTTATATTATATTTGGAAAAAGGTATAAAAGTTTTTAGCTTATTGACAGATAACTTTTATATACTATAATTAGATAATAGTTTATAAAAGTCATTGTTAATTATATTCCGAGGAAAGATTAACTTTTCTATAATAATTAGAATTGCCAATTTGGTGATATGAATATGCTTCATGCTAACATGTCTATTTCCCGAAAATATTTATAAATAAAAAAATTACAAACTTTTTGCATAATTTTCTCTTTTAATGATAAAATAATTACAATAAATAGTCTTTTTATAGAAATATATATTTTGTATCTAGTAAAAATTATACGAAGATTAATTAATCTCTATAAATAATTTCAGAAATTATAATCTTATTTATAGTAAATAAGTGTTATATATTTATAATTTATGTCAATTATTAGATCAAGTATGTGGGTTGTCATTTGATTTTTATTAACTAATTTATAACTATTATACGTTTGTAAATAAGATAATGATATGATTAATATATTTGATATAACGTGAAATTTTTTATTTTCCGAAGATATTCGTCGAATATCTATTCAATTTAGATTATACTTTATCACGTTTTTTATTTATTATTACTTTAGGTATAAAAAAGAATGTAGAAAAAATTTATTTCAATCAGATTTTTGTGTCTTTAATGAACTAAAATTTTATGATGTACATTTTTTTGTTTGGTAAAACTGAATTAAATAATCATACAAGGAGTAAACTTTCTCCCGAGGCTTGAAAAATACTTTTTGAAAGTGACCCCATGATTTTACAAATTTTTATTCTATATAATAAATTTAATTAATTTCAAGCTCAAGTTCCATATTTTCTACTGATTCACTTATGCCAATCAGATACAAGAAATGCTGATTCCCAAATTTTAGTTTTGTCCTTAATTAATAAACAGAAACAAAAATATATTTGAATACCATAATAGATAAAAATAATATTTTAGATTCGAAATACGTATTAAAAATGCTCACTATAATACTATTTAAAAGTAGATTAACTGAAATTTAAAGTATTGATTTTCTCAGTATTATACCTAGCCAAAAAAAACATGTAAATTTTACCAAATTAAATGTATAATTTATTATGAGTTGACTTTGTTTTTTTTATTATTTAATTTTCTTAAGATTTTTTATCCTATATATTTTGTGATATATATAGAATCTTAAATAAAAAGTCTACATAATTTTTCTCGTCATACGAATAAGATTATTCATTTATTAGTTATAACTACAAAATTAAAATAAATAGCTATTACACTCTTTGTTATTTCAATAGAAAAATCTATTATAATGAAAACAATATTATTTGTATAAACAATTTAATATTAGTATATATGAAGCAATAAATATATTTGAATTATGATGAAATTGTAAAAATTTTTTTTTCTAATGAATTGAATTATTTAGGTACACTATACAGTTCTTATATCCATGCAGGGAATTAAAAAAAGTTAATGTGTAAAAATAAATAGCTCCAGATTACCTTATATAACTATTTCTAACAGATATTTTTGTTGAACTGTGCCGTGAAATCTACACAAAAAACCAACAATTTACTTATTTTTGTTATAAAATATAATTTAATCTGATAAATTCAAGTTATTTTCAATATATGTTTTTGTCTTATATGTGGACCAAATAAATTTTTTTTAGTTACGTGGTCAAAAACTCTGGCGCAACTTTTTAGGCTCTTAAGTTCAAGTTGGCCAGACTTGATTCATTAAATGCTGTAGGTATTATAGTGGAGTTTTTCATCATAAATCACCCACCAGCTTCGACTTATTCTTTATTATTCTACAATAATTTAATCTACTAAAAATAAACATCCCTCGTTTTGAGGCGACCGCCACCTCTACCCTATCCATCTATTCCAAGTAGGCTCTATGGAATCACCTCAACGGAGGCAGTGATTTACTATAGTGCATCATATCATCATATGAGCACTTGATTTCACCTTCCTACTGCCAGCATGAACTATAATTCTTTTCATAGAAACAGGCAATTACCATACTGTTCCTACTAACTTCGGATCACACAGTGAGCAGCACCTGGACTTGAAAAGCCACCTCGAGGTAAACTAGCTAAGCCATCTGCTGCTTTTATGGTCCAAATTAATGATGTTCTTAATCAACCAGATAACTTGGAATATACTTGCAATTAAACACTAAGGTATAGCTAAATAAAGCTCGGATCATTACTCGAACCCAATAAGCTAACCTTCACCTTATTATTTGTAATTAAATCATTGTCTTTATCTTTTTTAAATGAAAAATTTGGACGAATAGCTAAGAGAATTATAAGCACCTTCTGTAATGCATATAATATTTTGACACTTCGAGACATTTTTAGGATCTAATTAAATATAAATAAAAAACATAATATTTTGTCATGCTGCTAGATTTTAACATTGTAAGGCTATATAATACAAAACTTTATATCTAAATGTGACGAGAATTTTTTTAAATTACAATAGTAGCTAGAATATAGTATTAGTGTATAAGCCTATAAAAAAAGAAGCTAGTACTTAGACTATGATATTGCATATTGCTACATGCGCTTACACTTACGCTTAAGGAGAAGATAACGTTGATTATTTCTCAATTAAACCAACTGCCTCTAGTCTTTGTTACCTGTTAGTCCAAATTAACTAAAAAATTGTTTTAACCATCACGATTTTAAAATAAATTAGGTGTCATGTTGA
Source organism: Pempheris klunzingeri (assembly GCF_042242105.1). Classification (NCBI taxonomy): domain Eukaryota; kingdom Metazoa; phylum Chordata; class Actinopteri; order Acropomatiformes; family Pempheridae; genus Pempheris; species Pempheris klunzingeri. The sequence continues at coordinate 4,848 of NW_027255234.1, forward strand.
AAAATAAAATCTCTTATATTTCAAGGTTGTATTTAAGTATATTGTTAACTCATTGATATGAATGAAACTAAAACAACTCTATATATAGCAGAGTAGGAATAATGAAAGCTTCTGGATGAAGATTTTTTATAGATTAAAAATTGATGGTGATTTAGAATAAGTTAGAGCTGATAAAATAATATCGGATAGTTGACGAAAGAGTGAAATTTATAATTTATTTCATGTATCAAGTTTTGATGACTCGAAAAGGATAGCTTAATATGTTTTAAAAACTTAGAATAGAAATTCTTTGCTGATATTGAATATTTTTTATGGCTGGTTTAGATAGATTTTTACTTGTGCACGGGCAATATTTAAATAATATTACAATTTTAAAGTTCGTGAGACAAAAAATTTTATTAACAAAAAAGAAAATTTTATTACAAAAAAGAAAGCTTTATTAACAAAGAAGTTTTGTCAAAGCTTTTATGTAATTTAATACACACAAGAATATTTACAAAGTGATAAAATAGATCTGAAAAAAAGGTTCAGCTGTGTTAAGTGGGAATTTTATTACTGCCTTATAAAAAAGACTCTTCCAGCTAATATATTTTTGAAAGATTATATTATACGATGTATTTAAATATAAGTGCTTCAATATGAATAATTAAAAAATAATATTCAAAAAGTATTAAAATTTATATATAAATAACTCTTGAATATATGTCTTCCCCAGTAATGACTAAAAAACTTTTAAAATCTTTATTTTAATTATTTTTTAAAAATTTATATTTAAATTTATTCTTATCATATAACTCACCTAATTTACATTTCTTAAAAGAACAATTCTAGATTTATAGACTGCCTTTTGATAAACACGCCGGTTTCCACTTAACTATCAAATCATAGAATAACCAGATAACATACAGTCAATTTAATCGAATATTAATTTTAATTAGAATTCATATAGCATATTAATTTTTTAAATGAAAACTGTAAAATCATTTATAGTTCATGAAAATTACATAGTTAAAATCTCTACCTTGTTAAGGACCCTACTCTCATAACTCAAACAGAAAGCAATTTATACTTACAATACTAATACATGTACTATATAAACCACCGAATGGTCATATAATATGGTTTTTTAATATAATTAAGTCTACTATATAATATTTAAATAAGTTAAAAAAAATCAAAATTTTTTTAAACGTATGATGTAATAAAAAATGTACAGAGTTAAAAAGCTATCTCCTAACATATTGTCTCCTCACTAAACGTATTTTTGAAATGTATATTTATTAGTAATAGCTCATAATTTGATGATCAAAATATTCACTATAAAAATATAATAAGGGGGGACAGATGTCTTAGTGTTATAGGCTTAGGTCGCTGACTCAAAGGTCACGAGTTCGAATACAGGCGCCGCCCACTGTTTTTGGTCGATTGTATCCCTTACTCCGAAGTTATAAGGAACATTATGGTAATTGCATGTTTCTATAAACAAAATTATAGTAAATGCTGGTAGTGGGAGGGTGAAATCGAGTGCTGATGCACTAGGGTACGATAGTAAATTCCTGCCTCTGTTGAGGTGATTCCTATAGATCCGACGTCCAATAGATGGATAGGGTAGGGTCTTATTATCTCAAAAACAAGGATGCTTTATTTTAGTGGATTAAATTGCCACACTACCACAGAATAATAAGTCGGAGTTGGTGTGTGATGTCGTGTGGTTGGAATATGATCGAAAAAACTCTGCTGCAGTGCCTACAGCGTTTAATGAAGCAAGTCTGACCAACTTGAACTTCACAGCCCAATAAGCTGCGCCAGGCATTTAACCTCGTAACTAAAAAATGACAAAAATATAATTAAAATACTAGAGAGTTTTTGGATTAATTTAAAACACTTTTTATTGAAGAACACCTAATTAGAGAAATTTCTTTAACAAAACCTCCACAAAAGTGGATTTTTGTATTACGGAAAGCAGAAAAAGCTTCCATGGACATCACATTATAATATTAAAAAAAGTTTTATAAAACATTTATGCTCAAAAATAATTATAATGCGCAGAAACATTATCTAACTTTGACAGTCAACAGATTTCGGACCAAAAAATCCATGTATTTTCAGTAAAAAAATCTTAATTTAATAATTCTCACATTTTTTTTGAATCTGCCACATGATTCATTTTTATAATTTTGTATTCAATATATTACTCTTTGTTGATTAAAATTTTTTGAAAAATCCCTAGATTAATCGTACTTTTATGATTTATATGTTATTCGAAGATAAACTACTACGTATAGCATAGTATACAAGAAAATAAATTAAAATAATTAATGACCAGTCTTAATTCGGCATCTATTCTTTTATGCAATAAACTTCAATTTATCAGAAATTTTATTCGTAATCATAAAAATTATAAATTATGCTAATAGTTACTAAAGGTTATTGTGAGCCTTGTAGTATCATTGAAATAGAGCATAAGGCAAATAATTTGATTTTGTGAATTTATAAAGCATTAATATCTCATTGGTTACTTTATATTAGGCTATTTTAAGAAATAAGTATTTTACTTCCAAAACGAGAATCTCTTATTTGCTGTAGGTCACAACAAAGTTCAATTATAAGCCATAATTCGAAATATAGTATTAATTGGCTTGAAGTGTTGTCTTAAGTATTTGTAATAAAATTCAAATTTTTAAACTGAAGTATTTAGGTGTACTAAGTACTCACTTTAATAAAAAAAGAATATGCCAACTTTGCTAAAATTTATACGATATATGTATATTTATCAATAATTTATATTTCCTTTTATTTATAGATAGTATTACGAGAGTAATACTATCTAACATAACAGCATATATAGTAAATACGCTTGTTTAAAATTTATTAGAATTCATAGGGAAAAACTACGACTTTTAAAATTACAACATAATATGTATTTAGTTATAAGCAATAGTTTAATTAGACTTCAATAACATTACTAGTACACAACTATAGAATCGTAGTTTGCATATTAGTACAAATTATCATTTATACTTGTTTTGACGGGGTAAAGTAGTTTTACATCTAGTTTTTCTACATTAAAACATGATTTAGCAATTAAAAGAATAAGTAATATTTATAAAAGTACCATTGATGTAGTTGTCTTTGTAATAGGTAATCATACTATCTATTGATTCAAAGCACCTTGAATTACCCATAATTGAGTACAATTCATTTTTATATTCAATAAAATAATGAATAATTTTGTCATTTGATCTATATAAAATCATTATTTCATATTTTTACATACAAACTTTAAAAGAATTCTTAATTTAAACTACTTTATTGAAATGACATTTTGTGTGAGATCCTCTGTCACTGCTACGAACAAGAAATGAACCATCAGGAAGATTGTAAAATAGTCTTTTGACTTCATCCCTAATGTATTTTTTAAATTATGGTTACATTGTAAAATGGTACTTGCTTATGTCACCAGCATACCATTCAAATTTGAAGTCATTATTAGCTGGACTAAGATGTGAATAATCGCCACTATAAATAAAATAAAATTAAATTAAATTAAAATTAAATTAAATTAAATTAAATTAAATTAAATTAAAATTAAATTAAATTAAAATTAAATTAAATTAAAATTCAAATAATATTATGAGAATAGAAAAATATAAATTTCTAATTAGAATACAGTATAGAAGTAATATCGTTAATAGCTTCGACAACATTGTGACATTTCTTTTTTAGTTTACTTTCCGAATCATTCAAAAGAATCAGTTTGAGCTCTTAAATCGTTAAGGCATACTTTTGAGTCTTCCCGAAGATTTATTGCAAAAAACTTCATTTTTCGCAAGTATTCCTCTCGTATGTTCATTTTTGACAACAGCTGCATTCTCAATGGTACCTTTGGTAATTTGATCATTTAGTTGGACGTGTTCCTGTATAAACTCTAGGAAGGTCTCCTCACACAATAAAGCAAAGATTTATTTCGTTTATATTCTAAATATTAAAAAAATTTAATTCTTGATGGATATTATATTATGTAAGATTAACAATAAATAGTTGTAGTTTTTCACGCGGTTATACGTTAAAAGCTATAATACACTTTGAGACTTATTAAAAAGCTCATTAATATTATAAGAATAAAGATATCAATTTTTCTGAATTAATTAGCCCCATTAATTCCAATTAAATAAATCAAAAGAAACCTGCCGATATTCCATAGTTGATAAAAGTAAAATAAATGTAATTTTTATATGAAATATAAATGTAATTTTTAATATATATTTATTTTAAAGCTTTTGAATATAATAAAAAAGTCGTTGAATCACGGTAAAACTCTAAGAACCGCACATTGAGCATGCCTTAAGGAATGCGCCGACATATAACCGCCCCCTAAAATATTACAAATATTTAACTCTCTCTATGAATATACATAACTCATAACTGATATATTTGATCAAAAAATAATTATTTAATAGAAAAACGGATATGCTATAACGTAGTATTATTAAATATTAATCAAAAAATGCGTTATATAGTACCAATGCTTCGGACACTTATTTAAAATTCAGCATTAAACATAATGAAATAAAATAAAATAACGCTTAAAAAATATTTTGAAATCATTAAATAAGAAGAGAAATAAATAGCACCACGCTCCAAAAATTATAAAAAACTCAGGTAATGCACTATATTCAGAAAATGACGATTTAATTCTTAAAAATATAATTTTTTATGATATGCAGTTAAGAGAATGTATCTATTAAAAAAACTCAAAAATAATTGTCTCGTTCACAATTATATTCTTTTTTAGAATTAATCAGAAAAATATTTTTTTCATACAATAACTGTACAATTTTTTTATATTTTTTTGTATTTTAGAATACTTGGTTCATTTTCTGTTACTATAATTTGATACTTGACTAGAAGAATTTCTCAATAAAGAATTTCAAATAGTTTAAAATATTTACTACGTGAGATGTTTATGCTATCAAAAAGCTATTCTATATATTTCTGCGCAGGAATTATATCAACCGATTTTACTAAAAAAACTTTCATTATGTCTTTTTAATGAACAAAAATTTAGTTTATATTTATCTCGATAGTGTTTAAAAGAAATAATTTTTTGATATTTTAAAAATTTAATAGCCTACATTTGTTTGACTGTAAACTTGAATTTAGCTATGTAGAATATTATAGAAATTATAGCAATGAGTTGTATTGCTATAAAATATCTTTTCTAATAAATATCCGAATTTTATATTGCAATTCTATATATTAGTTTAGCAAAAAACTGGTTATTTTGATTCTAAATATTGTCTTTGTTAATCTAAAAGCGTCAAAATTTCTCATAGATGTAGATTCCCAATATAGGGTTTTACGTTCAATAACGTCACTTATACAACGCATGTGTAAAGTTAAATTTTTAAATAATAGAGTTTAATTGGTAACTATATAATATTTAAGAAGAAAATTAATTATTATAAAATATTATTATAATTATTATTTTATATATGGTGGATTATTTAAACAGCGATGAATCAATGATGTAATCTGAAAAGCAACATTTTTTAAGTAAATAAGTCAACTTTTAAATCGGAATAGACGTGATCTATCTATTATCCGTAGGAAAGTTTCGTATCAAATAAGAAGGTTGCTTATTATGTATTGTAATAACGTGACAAATAGTATATCTATATCTAGATTAGTAATATATGACCCAGTAAAAATGTTTCTTATATTGTTTCAGAATTCTTAAGACTGGCAGCAATACAATAGTTACAATAGCTACAATAGCTTCAATAGTTACAATAGCTACAATAGCTATAGAAGATGGTGATACAAGATCAAAATTATGTACGACTTATAAAAACATCAACATCATAAGTTGGGTAAGTGGAGATTCGACAATAATGTTGAATAACCATTTGCATAAAGCTCATATAGAATTAGGAATTGATGCCTTGACAAATTGCTGTTGATAATCGATAGATGCATAAGGGCGTATTACTAAATGCTAAAAACTTTAGTAACATTACTAGAAAGGAGGAATAGCCATACAACTATAGCTGCTCGTCTATCTAACGCAAATGAGTTCAACCGTAATTACTTTAAGTAAGAGATAGTCGCTTCATTTTTCTAGAAAGTGATTTCGCTGAGCGTTACGTTAAGGACGCATAATGGTGGTAGTTCTGCATATATTATTATATTAGTATACATGCAAAGAACAGCTGTAAAATTTCAATTATAGCATAAATAAATATGGAATATTTATAAATTACTTTATAAATGAAGGTTCAGTGAACAGAAAAAATTAAAAGGAATATTTGATTTAATTAAGCAGTAAATATTAAAAATTAAATCATAATTAATGATAACGCAATAATTCATCACTTAAATGTGTTTCAAGAAATCCTTGGTAATGATAAAATTAATTTGATGTATTTACCTACTTATTTCCGATTTCTAAATCCCATCCAAAGAATTTTTTAAAGTGGGAAAAGTATGTTACTAGAAGAGAATCAGAAATAGAACGATGTTAAATATTTGAATTGAAATCGAATTTACATCAAAAACCGGGAATGATTGCGAATCATTAGATACGAAATTGACCACATAGATTTCAAAATCTTTATTTGTGAAGTTATTGTCGAATAAAAGAATATTCACTCTCTGAATTGGTTATATCAATACAAAGATTTATTCCTATTACGTCATAATCTAATATTGGCTTATTTTTAATATTTTTTCGATTTTCTTTTATTATTAGTCTAAAAAATTCCTTTTTCAAGCTTATAAAACACAATATATAAATATATATATATTATATATCTATATATATATATCTATATTATATATATATATTATATGTATAGGTTAGATGTATATAGAACTAAAAATTCTTATTTACAAAATTTGAACAAAGTGACGTTATTGAACGGGCAAGTAAGGTTGTTGATCGAAAAAGTAACGTTATTGAACGTAAAACCCAAAGATTTTGAATCCGCTGAAATAACGCAGTTTATTTATTATTTCATCAAAATTTCAAATATGATATATTATGTTGGAATTCTTACCGCAGAATTGAGAAAGACGTAGATCTAACTTCTAATTCTGCGGAAGTTTTTCATTGGCGTTTATATGCTCGATTTGACCAGTCTTATTTACATTTATAACATTCATATAGAAATTAAAAGAAACACAAAGTTTGATAAAAAAAGTATAAACTTTCGTCTTTGTAATCCTCTTACAGTAAATAATCCAAAGAAAAGTTGAAAAAAATAAAAGATATTTGTTCTATGTATAGCAAATATTATCATAAATTATTGCATCTAGAAACAGTTTCTCAAGAATAGAATTAGAAACTAACTTAATTCATCACATAAATATGTTAGTTTTATTTCAAGCGCTTTGACAAAAACTTACTTGCGCATGCGCTAATCATTTTTTGGTGTCTGATATTTTATTTTTGACATTTTATAATAACAATATTAATGTTTTATACTTTTTTGATTTTCATTGATTTATAAATGATGAAATGATCAATGTAAATTATATCATTTTTTAAAATCAAAATTATAAAATTATTTATAAAATCAAAATTATAAAATTATTTATAAAATCAAAATTATAAAATTATTTATAAAATTTATTTGTATACATTTCGATTAACCTCTTCTTCATTTTTTAATACTTTGTAACTTTTAGCAAAAACTTTTAACTGCTTTTTCAATGCATCACGATCATTCGTTTCATATATAGTACTTGTCTTAATAGATTAGAGTCAGTGATATGAGTAATAAAATAAAACGGAAATCAAGTATTATTCCATTAAAATTTACTATAGTAGAGATAGCTGGATATTTCAAGTATAATGGTGGACTATTGGCATCATTACAGTATACAATACAATTAGAATTGTAGTAAGAAACAAGACCAATGAGATATTTAAAATATTCATGCTCTGGAAGACAAATACGATAACCGTTTGTGTCACTAATTATACGTATAGACTTGGTATCTCCTTCATATCTATGAATAAATTCCATAAATTCATTATATAAAATAACAAAGATTTAATTACTTCACTAAAAGTGTATATTGATTTGATTTTTGAGAACATTTAATCATATAGCTATTATCAGTTTTCTTTTCCATTAGTGTTAGAGCATCATTTCTATATGTCATTAATTATTTGTTACGAAATAAAGTGTAGATATTGTATATCTATTGACCTATCAATTTCCCCCCAATACCATGATTTATACTCAATAAAACCATCATCACTTAAAGAGTCGAGAGCCATTCTTCTTCCAATTTTAATTAAGTCTATGTGATATTGTATTATTTAGTATAAGGAGTAATTATAGCATTATAATAGTGAAAAATTAATTTAACTTTGATGTAAATACTCTTCAAATGTATTTTTAGATGTAGAATATACCAAACTGAATGACCTAATATATATTAATAAAAAATCTATCTTTGTGTAATTAAGAATTTAATTTTTAAAAATAATAGTTTTCCATTATTGTTATTTTTATAAAAATTTAATGAATTTCTGTATATATCCATATCATTTTGTTACCGCGGCTATATACATAGCATAAAGTAAAATAAATTTTTTAATATAAAATATTCTTTAAAAAATGATTATTAAACTTTTATAATTTGAGATAGATTAGTATATAAAATAAATAGAAAGCAAAGCGATTTTATTAGCTAAAAACTAATATCAAATCTTAATAGCTCTAGGAAGGTGATATCAATAATAAAATAATATAATGAATGATGTAACTTGTATATCACTCTAAAAAGTTAACTTTTTAATATTTTTTTCATGAGGAAATATGATTAAAACACACGACTGAGATTACATTTTATACTGGGCATTATTTATTAAAGAGATCAGCGCATGGCAATTTTTTATAATTATGTATATTTTATTAATTTAGAAATTTTTAAATAATTCTGAAAATATAAATATTTTAAATATTTTAAAGATTTTAAATAGTTTTTAAGTTTCTTACGTAAATTCAAAAATCCTTCAAGACTTTAAATTGAGAAATTACCTACTATGGACTTATTAAATTTAATATTATTGAACTAATTATGTGAATAATGTTGAGTGAAGTCAGAAATTTTGTCAGTGCTCAATATCCGTAAAAAATTAAGGTTTGATTATTATAAGCCTTTTCATATAATGTGGGTAAATAGCATTTTCGTTCTGTACCACAGGCTGTAACATGCTGAAAATACAGTTTATTATTCATAAATTTTATATTTTAACTTTTTTATGACTTAAGCTACATTATAGAATGTAGCTTAATGATAAAAAATAAGTTACTAGCTGGTAAATTTTTATTTGAATGGTAGCTCAAAAATTTTGGGAATTACTTGAAAAAAGAATACCTCAATTTTTTGTCATAATTTAATAAAAGAATATTTTATAATATAAATTATATTTGAAATAAGAGAATCTCATTTATTAAATGCTTAAATTTTTTTAAATAAAATTGAATTATTCTTTGCAGTTGTATTCCATTTATTTTCTCTCTCTAATTATTTCCTTTTGATAGACATATTTATAATTATGAGGCAAAGACTTTTAATTAATTTTCAATGCAACGCATATTTTTCCCTACCTATGCCCGTATTTTTTAAAAACATGTAATTTTATAAATATACCAATTATATGTCTAAAAAAATTATTTTTGATTTTAAAGAGTATTCTAATCGTGATAAATTTATTAAATTTATTACGATCAGTATAGTCCCTGTAAAAGAATAGTCAAGAATAAAATATATCTAAAAAAGTTCTGATTATATTTATGTATAGTGAAATTATGTTGTTATGTGTCCTATCAATTAAGAATGTATATATATAACAAAAAGCTAATAGCTAATAGCTAATTTAAAACGTTTTTTGTGATAAAAAATTTATCTCTTTATTCGAAAATATTTGTAGGAATTTTATTTTGCACCTTGAACTATCAATCATAATTACTTATGATTAATCAATCTAATAGATCCCTTTTACTAATGTAAATAAAGAATTAAGTCATTATTTTCTACTATAAGCTTCAATTTTTGCAAATTATAGGTTTATATTAGTTTTTTATCTTTAAAATGAGTAGGGTGCAAAGTCTATTTTGAAATTGATTTCTTTGAAGCTAAATTATATAATCTATGGATTGAATATGAAATTTATACTGTTTATTTTAAAATAAAATTACCATGCTAGTATGCCAATCACACCCCTTTAAAATTAAAAGCACGGCTTTATTAAATTTTATGATAACTTAAATACAAAATTATGATATTAGTATTTTATTTAGTATAGCGATTTTTAAGAATATAATTTTTTTTAATCATAATTCACGTTCAAATTTTATAACTGATCTGCCTTACATTTAATCTACCAATTGAGATTATGTGTACTTTCTTAAAATATCGAATGATCTCTAAAATTCTGAACATTACAAGTATGATTTACAGAATAAAGTAATATAATTATCATATAATTGATTATTGAAAGAATGGTATAGCGGTGTAATTTAACTACTTGTGCGCTCGCCAAACAGTGAAATTATATATGAATAATTTAACTACTTGTGCGCTCGCCAAATAGTGAAATTATATATGAATAATTTAACTACTTGTGCGCTCGCCAAATAGTGAAATTATATATGAATAATTTAACTACTTGTGCGCTCGCCAAATAGTGAAATTATAGATGAATAATTTAACTACTTGTGCGCTCGCCAAATAGTGAAATTATAGATGAATAATTTAACTACTTGTGCGCTCGCCAAATAGTGAAATTATATATGAATAATTTAACTACTTGTGCGCTCGCCAAATAGTGAAATTATATATGAATAATTTAACTACTTGTGCGCTCGCCAAATAGTGAAATTATATATGAATAATTTAACTACTTGTGCGCTCGCCAAATAGTGAAATTATAGATGAATAATTTAACTACTTGTGCGCTTGCCAAATAGTAAAATTATAGATGAATAATTTACCTACTTGTGCGCTTGCCAAATAGTGAAATTATAGATGAATAATTTAACTATTTGTGCGCTTGTCAAATAGTGAAATTATAGATGAATGCTATGGTTTGTAGTTATATGGTAAATAATTTTATTATAAAGCAATAATTAAAGATAATCATAAATAATTCAAGTAATCTTAAGTTTGATGATTTTGCAATAGATTCTAGACTAGATAAGGTCAATAAAAATTTTTCATGCATTATTGGTCACATCTTATCCATAAAACGTGATTATATTTATAAACTATGTACTTCTCTTGAATATTCTTAAGAAAATATAGTGTTTGCCTATAAATGAAAGATTTGTCATGAACAGAGTGAGAATAATTCCCTTCTTATTAGTGTTCCAAGCATAAACTACTATTATCTAATTTTATAAATAATTTTATAAATAATTTTATTTGAAAACAAGATTTTTTTTTAAATACAATTATTAAAAAAGATATATTATACCATCTTATATATTTTATTTGGAGTTTAAGGATAGAAAAATTTGAATTCAATGTGAATTTGATTAATAAAGAATCAGTAACAAAGTTGAAGCTAGAACTATTTGAATGTCCCTTATAGGTAGACCTGCCATAGTTAATTCTAAATCACTTACCACCCACTGCAAGTTTACCTGAAGAAACATAATGATTCTAATAAGTTTAATAATTATGATTTAGGATCATAATTATTAAAAAAATCTGATATATTAAAATGGATTGATAAAAATTGCTTATTTGAACTAAGAGATCTCACAAAAAGTATATATGATAGCTATGACTTTGTTATATGATAGATCGTAACCGACAAAATTCTAGAAAGTTTTCACTATGGATCTATAACTAACTATTTAATAACTACCTAAAGGAAGAAATCGCGATCCCACTATAGAATTTAGCTAGATACAAGTTTTCCAATGAGTTCAGAAAACTATAATCGGTTGAAAATGACAAAAACGTAAGTTTTCTGGGTAATCTATGCTTTTACGTTGTCACAAGACCAACATGGAGTTGTACAGCAGTATTACTTTTCTGCTAATATCCGTTCTAACTGCTAAAAGTCGAAAAATATCTGTTGTATCAGAAAAAAACAGGTATGTTATGAATTTTTACAAAATTCATGCACGATAGAGCGTAAAATATGCATGACTTCATAAGCTTTTACTTGAACTGAGAAATATATACACGACATGACGAAAACTAAATAAGCACGCGCGCGCATTCGTGTATGAAATGCGCAGATTGTGAGCGTCGAAAAATCTCATGTTATGTTAAAATATCTGATTCAGGTAAGAATAATATTCATTTTAAACTGATTTTGATACATCGACATAAAGAGTTGATGCTCTATAAAAACTATTTTTATAACAATCATTATTCTAGTAAAAAATCACAAACGCGGAGATGCCAGAATAGAAGGATCAATGCGAAATTGACCACAACTCCTGGTGACAAAATAATTTATTAAAAATTAGGGCCGCCCACAGTCATATTTTGTCAGACGACGATATTTCAAAAATTTTAATAACAAAATTATCGAATAATAGTGCGTATACCACTCGTCAAGTGTATAATACAGCTACCAGTAAAATTAAAACATACGATCGCCCAATAATAAACAAGTAGAATACTTATAAAAATATTCGGAAAGCGAAACAGCATAGTCATAGTGATAGACAACTAAAGAAACTTTGATGAACTACGACTGACGACACTTTGAAGTTAGAGAGAGTTTCTGTTTGTATGATTCTGGTGCGTTAACTACAGATAGAATTGTATCTTTTACGACTAAAAATAATTAATCTATTATCGTGCTGATGGTATTTTTAGAGTCTATCCCAGTAAATTTTGAGCAGTTGTACACTCTTCACGAAGAGGTGAACTCAAAAGTGTTCCCTCTTGTCTATATTACATAGAAATTTAAAAAGCAAATAGATTAACAAAAAATCTTCAATGTTGCTTGTAGAAAATTTCATATAGATGCTTCGGAAAGCATCATGATTGATTTTGAGCTATCAGCGTATCTTGCTTTTAAGAAAGCAACAAAATACAACGTGAATTTTTATATGTTTAACTTTGGACAGTGTAATTAGAGAAAACTTCAAAAAATGGCTTAAGTGGCGAGTTTTTCAATGCCAAAATATTATGTTTTTTATAAAATGTGTTAATTTACAAGCATTTTGTTCCTGCGAACGACGTGGAAGAAGAATACAAGAAAATATTATAAAAAGGTTAATCATTTCCAGAGATAGACCTAGATAATTTTTTCCAATATTTGAAAAGAATTTTATGAAATCTACAAAATAACAAATCAAGAGTTGGAATTAAGACGTAAGAGTCATCTATGGAATGCAATTAACTTCTAACAATGCAGAAGTATTCAATAGGTGATTCACTGAAAGTTTTAATTAATGCCATCAAGAACTGACAACATTTATTGAAAGATTAAAAGTCTTACAAAGCAACATAGAAAACGAAATTGAGTATCTTATGGCAAATAATTTTAAAATTAACAATATTTGGTATGCAAAAAAATTGCTTGCATTGAAAAAGTGTGTGGTGATTAAAGTTTACAGAAAATAATATTATAATATTATATACCTTGCAATGTCTGCAAAAACATATTTCTGCAAAAAAATATTCCTGGAAATTTTGTTAGTTTTTTTATGTACTTATAAAAATAGTTTCTATACTTCCGCTTTAAAAAAAAGGGGCGAGTGCGCGAATTTGTAGAGATTTTGCATTACGGAATTTACACAAAATTCATGATAAAGCGTGATATAAACATGAATTCAAAAGCTTTTTATTGGAGCTGAAAGATACGTACACATCAATGGATATCATTCACTGCGTCTTTATATTGGGGAAATCCTTTATATATCAATATAATAGACTTATAATATAAAGTATATTATTATAATGGACTTATATAATCGTACATGGAAAATTCGTCCGGTGCATGCGCTATATGAAAACACAAGAAAAGTTAACATATATATATGTATATGTATATATTTTAATTTAATTGTACTCCCAATTATATTCTTTTGCTATTAATTTAAGGTAATAAGTGCCGAATTGTTTTTTATAATCTTTGAAAATTTCTTTGATGCGATCCAATTTGCGTGAATATGTTGTGTTCCGGACAGCCGACAAATTATCCAAACGATATTCGATGTCTTTTTCAACATTACTCTGGTTTAATTTGAGATTTTCAAAGAAAGTGTACATCCCAGGATGGCATTGTTCAAAACGACCATAAAAATGACGGTGGAATACTTCTGCGGAGTTTGAAGTGGAATATCATTCATTATCCTAAAATAAGCATTCCATGAAATGATTGGGTATGTGATATCCCTCAGAAAGTTTTTTCGAAGTATTCGAAGAAGGGTATTAAATTAATTTCTTTGATATTGGCTGATTCCTTTAATATTTTTTTGTATTCTTTCTCGACAAATTCTGATGGAACGAACGCTAATGAGGTTAAGCATTTAATAAAAAATCAAAATTCTACGTTCTTCATAAAGTGTTGGCTCAGACCTAGTTTTTGAAGCTTTCGCCAAATAATTTGTCCAAAGTGGAATAGGCAAAAGTAAACATCACATTTTGTTGCTTTTTTAAAAGCAACATATGCAGCAATTTCGAAATCTATGATAATATATTTTGGCAAATTATCACATTTTTCCTTAATAAGTTGAAATGCCCTCAGGTAGTTCTTTTCTTTTTTAGATTTTAAAAGTATATACACTAGAGGAAAAACATTCATCCCAATCTTTCCATGCAGAACATACAGCTGGAGAAACTCCTTCGGGCAAACTTTAAATGTTCCATCCGCTATTAAAATTTTCGAGTTTTCTAAAACTTCCATATTTTTTTTGTAGTAAGAATAACTATTCTGTCGTCGGATTCAACTCCTGAATCCAATAAGCAGAAGTTTTCGTCTCTAAACGTCCTAATATTTAGCTCACTTAAAGGATTTGAGTTGTCAATTTGAATACAATTTCGTTTTCTAATATTTCTATAAATACTTTCTTTGTTCATTATTGGCCTTTCGAAATCTTTTTTCTCTGATGTTACTTGCAAATAGACGCTAAAGGTGGAATATGCGGAATTTTTCGCCATATCTCGAATTGAAGAGCCTAATAAAGTTTTCGAAATTTCATTTTCCGACAGAGAATGACTATGGTCATTAATTTGATCTATTTTATCAATTATATCCAATGATGTTACCAATCTTGCAGGGCAGCTCTTGATTTGACATCTCCATAATTGTGATTCCTTTCTGCAAGAATGTTTCGTAAAGAAATAATTCTTATAGAATATCATCTCTTTGTTTCTGCTCGTTTAAATAACTTTAACGTTCAATTCGTCAATCATATCACCAGCCATTATAACAAATTCCTAGCAAACGTGCGCGTTGCAATAGAAAAACTTCTAACGCGCATGCGTCGGGCGAATTTTCCCCTTGTCTCTTTATATTGGGGAAATCCTTTATATGTCAATATAATAGACTTATAATATAAAGTCACTGATTATAATGGACTTATAATATTATAAAGTCACACAATCTCTCTTAAAATGTTAGTTTTGCAGTAAAATTCGCCGTTCATGAATCCGATTGAAAATATTTTTAAACTTGGAGAAATCATGTCATCAGAGCATTTTTTTATTAAAAAGGAATTTGAAGAGCTGACACCAACAAGCATCACTAGCACCCACAGTGACAGCTTATATCGAAAGACGCTGAAATAAACTCTAAATGACGAAAAATCAGAAATCGTATATCAGAAAATTTTATGGAGTACTATAATATTTATTGTTAGATTTAAAATTAATTATATTTTATAATCTTTATTTTTACAAAATATCTATAAACTCATATTGATCGGCACAATACTCACTTTTATAAGTTAGTTAAAACAACTTTATTAGTTATTTGCTTGATCATTATAAAAATTTTCTTATATTTTACTGGATAAAAGGAAACGATGAGAACACGGTAAATTAAAAAAAAATTATATTAGATATTTGTAAATTTTCCAACATATACATTGACTAAAATAAAAATGGCGGTAAAATGTATCCGAATTATTTTGTGCTGTATTGAAAACATTGAATAAATATTTTCAAAAATAAATTATGTAAGAGTCTTAGATAATTTATTACAAAATTATAAATTATCGTATTAATTAATTAATAAATATAAAGACATTAAAGCCAGAATGCTGTAAACATATTCATGACGTCATCTGTTACTAAATCGAACTAGATCGTAATCTATATATGATATACTGACTTTATGTCACATATCTTCGTAATTCTGTTTAAACCTACCGCGCGCGTTACTTATGATAATTGTCACAAATTATAGTACTTTTTTATAACTAAATTTCAGTTTTTTTATTGAAAATATTCCATTTAAAATACACCATTAAATGATTTAATATTTGTTTAAAAATTAATCGATACTATCTTAAATAAAATATAAACTATACACGTATCAGATTTCTGCAAATAATTATATTTTGTACTTTTTTAAATATAATTATTCTATTAATAATTATATTTTGTACTTTTTTAAATATAATTATTCTATGAGTCGACAGAGAACCATATAATAAAAATTTATAATTCCTGCACTCTTAAAAAATATTTTTAAAAGTTACGAACACAGGATAAACTTCAAGGATATTTACGAAAAAGTATATAATTTATTTGTTGTATAATGACTAATTTCGACTATAATTTTATTTTAATATATTTTTTGAAAAACTTTCTAATGCACAAATTTGACAATATTTCAATCAAGACTATGGTAATTACTCCCTTACATTTTCTTAAATGGAAACGGACAGATGGTTTAGTGATATAGGCTTAGCTCGCTGACATTGAGGTCACGAGTTAACGTTCCTTGTACCGCCAACTTCTTTGCGATCTATCGTATCCTTCTATTCTATGCTAGTAGGAACACTATGGTAATTGCATGCTTCTATAAAAAATTATAGTACGTGGTGGTGGTGGGAGGAAGCCTGATGAGATGGTGAAATCGAGTACTGATATAATGAACTGTAAGTAAATCCCTGCTTCCGTTGAGGTGATTTTCATAGTGACAATGTCCTAAGTTGTAAACAGTGTAGGGGTCTCTTTAAAACGAGGATGTTTATTTTTAGTAGGTTAAATTCCCACACTACCGCAGAATAATTAATAATTAATAAAGAATAAGTCGGAGCTGGTGGGTGACATCGTATAGTTGAATTATGGTGGATAACTACGCTGTGGTGCCAAAAGCGTTTAATGAAGCAAGTCAGACTAACTTGAACATCACAGTCAAATAAGCAGCGCAACGGATTTAACTTCGTAACATAAAAAAATTTCTTTAATCACGTGTCAAATATTCGACACTTTATATGAAATTTGTCTCACGTAAAAATAATTTCTTTAAAAATATTTGACATTTCTACGCTGTTTTTGTAAGCAGCAACTTTATAATGGACTCCAAAAACCAAGCCATATCACTGCACATGCGCACTATGAAATATTTAGAATCTAAAGAAAACTAATTTTAAATCTAACAAAATCCACTTAATCGATTCTTACAAATGCTTTAACTACAACTAAATAAGCTCAAAGATCCTATATGATCATTATGATTACAATATAAAGCCCCTATTACAACTTATTGCGTTGTTGAATTCAAATATGACATAATCGCTTCGCTAAACATCGTGATTTGCATCATTAGGATCCAAATTTTTATTATGCTGCTATGTGTAGTTTAACCCATATTAAAATTTTTTTAAGGGGAAAATATTCTACCCTACTTAATTCTTTGACATTTGTTCGATTAGAATCAGTTCAAAGAAGTAGGAATTTACATTGAGTTTATCAGCTCTCAATTCAACCTCTAAGTGAGCTGCTTTCTACTACTAGCGTGATCTGTAATTTTTTATAAATACATGCAATTACCCCATTTAATTTAAAAAAATTTGAATAGAGAGATACAAAGATTCTCTTACAGTGATCAGAAGCAGGTCTTGAACACGCAACTGAATTTTTTTATAATTAGAATATACTTAGAAGCAATCTGACCGCTTTTACTCATCGTTAATGAATAAATGATGAATTTACTGCTAATTTACTAGAGCACAAAAGTTAAATTAATCATTAAAGTGATGATTTTTAATAAATATACTATGGAAGTTAAACTATTTTTTATCCAGGTAATGAATCATGTATGATACTACTTTGAGAGTATTAAATATCACAAAATAACAATCTAAAGTTTATGTTAAGTTGTGGGGGATAAATAACTACAGCGTATATCTGTTGTAGTATCTAATGAGTTTATATTACAAGACTAGCAACTAATGTACACTTCTCAAATATTTGCAAAATACATTACGGGCCTAATAAGGTGAATAAACTTATAATATATAACGATTAGAATTGGCGAAATTACACTGTACGAGAAAATGAAAGTTTTTCGTATATACGACATAGCATTAATTGTTTTCTAAAAGAAAGCATTGAGATATTACTCAAGTAGTGATATCCTAGCAGTTTACTCGTATTAATATTATAAATTATTAATTATAAATTTTGTGTAACATAGAATTTAATGTATTTAATAAATATTACAGAATATAAATATAAGGAAGAAATTTATTTTAATAATATATTTTTCATTTTGACACTATTATCTAACATTTAAAATCGATTTATATCTTTACTGGTAGAATCTAATTAAATTATTATAATTATTAGATAAACAGTCAAAGAAATTTATAAAATATTTCCAGAGTGCTTTAAAAAAGCAAATTTAAATACTTTTGCTAACAATATTATGCCTGTCACTTTTAAATTTTTAATTCATAAACAAAACACAAATATAACAGCTAAAGATACTGAGTTGTGGCTTCTAAGCTGCAATATATTAAACAACCCTCAAAGTAGAATTTATTGAGATAAAATCATATAATGACTTATAAAAATATGAGCTTACCTACTTTGCTGTTATATGCATATACTTAAAGATACATTTAATGCAGTGACATGCTGGCTATTAAGAAAAGATTAGGTGCGATTTTTCTTTTTAAAATTCTAAATTCAGAAAAAATAATAAATTTAAATTAAGTTATCAAGAAGGTTGTAGACACTGCTACAATTATTAAAACGCCACATTACAAAATAACCTACTAAATGCAATAGAGCATGAATTTTGTCTTATTAAGTAATTTTAAAAATTACTTAATAATTTGAATGACAAAAAATTTCCAATTTATTATATTTAAAAGCATATATCTACTTTAAATCACAAAAATAGATTATTCGTATAGTGCAAAATCTATATTATGATCTGACTACACGTGGTATGAAATAATGTGCTACCATTATGGTATAATTATAAATTAAAGGCGATAGATTACTTCAGATATTTGACCAATGGTATAAACAAGGGAACTGCGTATAAATCTATGTATAACTGTGTATCAATTGCATTAGCAACTCTAAATTTATAATCAAAAAGAATATTTTTTTTTGCTAGAAAAAATTAAATTTTACTTGAGATAATGATGCATCAACAACGATAATATCTGACTTTTTTCAGGTGTTAAATCTTCCACTTGTTTTGATAGCATAGAGGATAGTCTTTTGGTATCTATATGACTCTCAGAGCCAGAACATGATTCATAGTACAGGAAGCTGAAATTGTCTTTCATTTTAGTTTTACGTGGCAAAATTAAGATAAAATTTATCAATATATTTATGTAACACATAAATGTTTTTATATCATATGTTGGTGTAAATAAAAATAGACGAGAATCTTTATCTTCTTCTATAGGCATATATATATTTATGATAATCAATAGTTGAAATTAGAAAAATGTATCAAATTTTTATTTTCTACTTATAATTTTTTAAAGATAAAACAACATTATATATATAACTTTTATAATTCTCACAAAATGCTATATCATAAAAGAATACTCATCTTTTTTTAGTAAAATGGCAAGAGCTCTCAACAATTAAACTACTATTTTCAAGTAGACTTGAAAAAATTATATTGAAATTATAATTTGTCTCAATTCACTTATTTGATGTTATGTAGTGTCATTTATATCCGAATGTAAGAAAATTTATAAATGAATTATAATTATTATTTTTTAGGGGTTAATAAACAAATCTACTATTTTCTGTAGCACAACATACAAAAAAAATATTTTATTTTATTAAAAAATCTTAGAGTAGTTTTATTCGAATGTGAGTTTAAAAATCAAAAGTGATAGTTAATTTAACTGGTATAGAAATAGCAATTTATATTTGCAAAAAATTATAAAGTAAGTGTTTCATAAGTTTTGGGTAATATTAAGCAACAAAAAGATAATAATTATAGTTTTAATCATTTGTGACAAAATTCTCTAGATAATTAATATAAAGATTTAAAACTAAAGCTATTTAAAATAATTTTTAAATTGTAAATCAAACAATATATCTATCCTTATCAAATCACAGCATTGTATATTAATGATCTGCTAATTAATATGTAAAAAATTATGATATTTATCATACTTAAAAATAGAAATATTAAAACATACCTACGTAAAAAGACTACATTATATCTCTAAAATTCAATAAAAAGATGTATCACAATATTAAGGAAAATATTGTGAAATATGATCAGATAAATTTATGCAAAAAAATTTTATAGCTTTTTCATTAGTTTATATTACGTCTTTAAACTTCAGCATTATCTGGGTAGTAAGCATTTTTCTAATTTTCAATGTATTGTAGTAAAACTAACGTAAGTTTGCTTCTAATTAGAGTAATATCATAAATATTATATTTTAAAGATCTTAATTATAAGATCTTTATATAATTTCCTTACTAGCGGTAGTTTAGAAATTATGAATTTTAGGATAATTATATATGGTCTAATTATTTTGTTTCTTAAGTATATTTTAGAAAATTCTAATGTCTATGAAAAAGTTATATGAAATTTAATTTGCAATATTACGATCTTTAAACTATGTGCTATATGCTATATAGTTTAATTAAATATTTATTAATATTCAATCGAGAGTGAAATTTATTTTACTCGCATTATCTACCAATAATATCAAAACCATCTAAACTAAAAAATATTCAGTTTTAAATTTAATTACCTTCTACTAACAACACAATTAAATATTTTTTGATTTGAGCAATTTTGCACGAAATATCATTCTCTCTGCTTTGTATGATCTACAAAGCAGAGAGAATGTAACACTGGCATTTTTAAAGAGTGTGATATTGCAGTGCCATGATTGCATTATTTAATCAAATATACTAGGAAAGAAAGACAAAGGTTATATATAAATAATCAACCTATAATAAAAAAAATCTTGCTAAGATCAACATGAATCTGGCAGTAAAAATTTAATCATGCTACATCAAATAGCTGTATTATTAGACTGGTATAATAACACGAGAATCTAGACCTTAATAATTCTGATAAAGATTTTTTGAATAATTACGACATAGAATCTTTATCTAGTTTTTTTACATCAATAGATGAGTTAACTTCAATACTAGTCATGCATAGATTCCCGAACGTCTAAAAAATTTATTTAACTAAAAAATGGTACTCACTATTCAATTTGTATACTTAAAGTTCTTAATTTGGCTAATTAGCGTAGAGATGGCTGCATTTGTAACCGCTAGTTAGTTAACGTATACGTCGTGTGTATAAAAGTGTCGAGACTTTTGAAATATACAAAAGTATTTTAATATTTTTTAAAATAATCAGCACAAAAATCAATGATTTTTCCATTTTTCGAAGCGAAATAATTAATATATTTTTATTAAGACTGATTCCTTTGTTGAATTTTGCTTAATTTATTTAAGTTTTTGAACACAGATTTTTTAAAAAATTTAACAAATTATAGAATACAGACTAAAAGTGCATATATTAATAAGTTGGATAAATATGAGAAGAATTTATAACTATTTACTTTTTACTAGAGCGAAGAAAGAATTATTTAATAAAAAACTATTTGGTAAATAACAAAACTTTTGCCAATAAAATTGTATTTCATAAATTATTATGAAATTTGAAGAAACTTTTGGGATGTTTTCTAGTTAAAAATCCACTGAAAAAGTACATGGTAGTGTTGTTATAAAATAGAACACCGTCTTCTTTTTCTTTTTTTGTCAAATACGATATGAAGAATTTTACATAAATTTGATGTCAATTAATTAAAAAACTTTGATTTTTTATGAATTTGAAATGATTGATGATGTTGGAGTATAACTGTCTTTTATTTGTCTAGTATATTAAAGGAGACCAACTGGAGTTTTTATTTTATACTTACAAGAATTTATAATACACATTTTCTTGGAGTTGGTGAATATTTTTTTTCATTCGAATAAAAACAAGAGAGTTAGATATTTCATTGTCAATAGACACCATCCTTGTATTTATTAGATTGATTAATCAACTATGACTTCCTGTATTTCTTTGTTACATCAACATTTCACTGAAGAAAAAAAATATCCGGAATATTGCTCATAACAATTACGGGGATATTATCATTAAATTTTATGTATATAATGTCATCTTTCTCAAAAAAATTTGAACACCGTTGAAGGCATCCGATGGTTATATTCCACATTATTGTCCCGGCGACTTTGATATTTTTTAAAAATATTTTAATCAAGTTTCTCTATAAGAAAAAATTTTTAAAATAAACTATCAAGTTCATCAGCAAAACTTAAGATAAGACCACCTCCAAATTCAAATTTTTTTTGTCCTATTTTCTAAGTTAAGGCTATAAAAAATACATTTTTATATCGATCGTTAATATTATGTAAACAAACTTTACGTTCTTAGCCTTAATGAGCATCTTTGCTGAATGATGACCGTTATAAGGAACCATCCTTTAGTCAAAAATTATAAATCGCTCAAAATTTTGTCTAATTTTGCTATCAGTGCCCTTATTTTTGCCAGTAGTATTTATGTTATTGTTATTATAAAAATGTACAAAACGTTTTATTTCAGCTAATTGCACTATAAGTATGATGCCTACGAGAAATTTTAACACCAGCATATTCCCAATACATTTTTTGCATTAAAAGCTTATGATACCAAGAAAGAGTTAATATAGCTATCAAAGTATTCAATTATGCAATATATATAAACTATGTTCGTTATTTTGCTACATATATAAATTGGTTTGTTTGATAACATTTATTTAAAAGAAATCATTAAAAACTAATATCCTTTTCCAGTGTTGTCAAAATCGAATGTTTCTTTAGCATTTACTTGAAAGATAATTTCTAGAAAAGTGCCTTTTTTAATTTACTGCTACTTTATCTTTTACAAATGAATATCACCTAATTTGACAAAAAAATATATTTCAATATGACCGATAATATCTGTCTGTCTATAAAGTTGTTTTATTTTATAATACCGTCACAAACTAGAATATAGATGCCTTTATATATTGAGCATCAACGTTACTTTAAGGAAGCTCCAAAATATCTGTATAATTTTCAATATATATATTTTATCAATTTTATCGACTGCAGAGCTCAATTTTATATATCTCTCAACACTCATTATACATTATAGGGGATTAAAAATTCTCAAAGGTGTAGCGTATCGTATACGACACACTAACTATACGTAATTATTTTAAATTGAAATTTGTAAAAAATTTTTAAAAGTATATCGCTAATGTCAAGTGACATGAAATATTTATTCAAGTATTAGATTGGGCAGTTCCATCTATTAAGATAAGATTTATCGTAGTCTCATAACCCAGATAGCTTTTACGCATTAATAGAACAATAAAATTTTGTAAATATTTTTCAAATATGTCAAAAATGCATTGGCGAATCATATAATTTTTATATTTGAAAATCAACTAAAATTTTTGCCTTTTATATGACTTTTGATTTTGGGAGAAATGAAAATCGAAATATGCTATTTTTTATATATTTTTTAAACCCCCTGCCGCAGTTAATTAAGCTTTGAAGTTTAAGTTGGCCAGATCTGTTTCATTAAACGTTGAAGACACATCAGCGAACTTTTCCATCATAGTTCAGCTACCCAACATCTCACACCAGCTCTGATTTAATACTATTCTGCAGTAGTTTAATCCACTAAAAATTATGGTTTTGGGGCGATCGCCATTCCAAAAATTTATTACAAGTTTTTAATATAAGTAAATCAACACTCGATTTCACTCCCCCACTACAAGCGTGTGCTATAATTTTTAGTGAAAGCATGTAATTCCCGTGGTGTATCGACTAAATTTATATTAAGGGATGTGATAAAACAGTGGGCAGCACCTGGACTCGAATTCGTGACCAGAAGGGGTCAACGAGCTATGCCTATACCACTAAGTTAACGGTCCGCTATCGAAATATGCCAGGTGAGGGAACCCTGGTAGATAAAAAAATATATAAATTTGAATCTTTGCCAAAAATCGCATTTCTTTTCGTGGAAGTATAATTCAGAGTATTACCGTGATCAGGCGTATAATTATTAGATTTTTTTACGACTAATCTATTAAGACTAATGACATCCAAAAAATTATGTAAAACTTGTACAACATATTAACTCATAAAAGACACTTATAGATGCATATTCGTGATGAATAATTTTCTGCGATGAAAAAACGTTGAGAATATCATAAATTTTACTCTGAACTTGGCGCGCTTCTTTGAAGACAGAGAGATGATGCTGATTTCCACATCAAAGATTATATCAAAATAATCATATATCGTAACAATATAATTTACAAATAAATAATTTAAAGACAAATTATAATTTTCTTGCCACACGAATTCCTTTTTGCTACAAAGCTACCATATGTGGAGAGAATTTTGCAAAATACGTGCCATTCATTAATTGATTAATAAAATAGCGTTTATGTGAATACCAATATCATCTGCAATATTGCTGTTCATCAGCCTACGGTCTGAATATATCATACATCTTATTAGCTTATTATTAATAGATAGAAACAGAGAAAGAGAGAGATACTTGTAACGTCAATTATAGCTTTTAATGTACTTTCTAATATTAATAAAACGTTTATATTATTTAAAAGCTCTAGTTATATTCATACACACATCTATAAAAGCATTTAAATCAAAAAGTTATTTTTTTACTGATATATTTTTACGCAAAATGCAATACAAATTTTTTTAAGCTTAGCCTTCGTCAATATTAATAACTTATTTAATTATATGTAATATAATTTTTTAATAAATATAATTAACTATAAGTAAATAATATCAAGAGTGTTTATGCTAACAAACTAATGCATATATCAATCCATAAAGGTAGTCTTATTATAACGACACAGACTCATATTACTGGTATGAAAAATACAGTCAGCCTAATCGGATCTTTAAGAGTCTTCTGCACAATTTGCAATAAGAGGGACAAACTCTGACACAGCAGTCTATACACCTTTTTAATTGGTATATGGACGTACACTCATGCTTAAGATTAAAAAAGACTCCCAACTAACCCTAAATTCAACAATCAGTACAGATATTTATAAATTAGC
>NW_027255235.1:0-30287 GCF_042242105.1 Pempheris klunzingeri
AAAATCGTGAATAATAATTCAATATGAAAAATCGTGAATAATAATTAAATATACAAAAGTATTTTAATAACTTAATATGGGAAATCGTGTAAAATAATTATTATATAAAAGCTTGCTTAATAATTAAATATACAAAAGTATTTTAATAACTTAATATGAGAAATCGTGTAAAATAATTATTATATTAAAGCTTGCTTAATAATTAAATACACAAATGCATTCATAATAATTATTATATAAAAGCAAGCTAAATAATTTAATATATAAAAACACGCATATTAGTTACATACAAAAAAGCGTTCACAATAATTACACACACACAAAGGCAAGCAGAGTAATTTATATATAAAAGCGTGCAAAATAATTTATATATAAAAGCGTGCAGAATAATTATACACACAAAAGTATTTTTAAGTATGAGCAAGACATAAACAATAATGATTTAAAATAACGCATATTAATTATAGATTTAAAAGCATTCATAATAACCTAGTATACAATGTTTTTGTAGATATTTCTAGTTAGGAAACTCGGTTAAATAATTATCTATAGGCTATAAAACAGGTAGCATTTACCGCGCAGTATGAAAGTAAGCCTGTAAAAATCCAAAACTATTATAACTCATTCCGGATATATGCAACGACGCTTTGTCCCTAGTAATTATAAAAAGTTGAACTATCAAGCCTATGTATCCTCTTAGAGTATCTATGTGTATCCTATCAAGCAATTTACATCAGTCATAGAGGACTCATGAACAACAGAATATATTACACCGTATCGTGAATTATGAGCGTAAATCTACTTGTCACGCCAAGATAATAACATTTTTCTCATCTGGACAGAGAGGTTTAAAAACAAAAAAACTTATGTATATACTCCTTTACTAATGATGGGACAGAGTGGTAGCATTTTTACTATAGTTTCAACTCAACATTTATAATATATTTATTAATTATAAATATTTATAACATAGCCTGTAATTTAATCCAAGCTATGTTTAAAATAAATCAAAAACTTACTTTCACAAGATTTAGTGTGAATTATGGGCATAACAACTGGTATATGACTGTCTTTTGATAAATCAGCTTTGTAACACACAGCTAAATTACCAAAAGGGTGATTTCTTTTAATTACTATTCCATACTACGAAATATATATTTATATAATATAAAGTTATTTATAATAATAATCACCACTTCAACTTTTTCAAGTTGTTTATTCGCATCAGCAATAAAAAAAAGAATAATAAATTTAAACACATATAATGTAATCATTTTTTATGTAGTTTACTTTGATATAATGTGATCCGATGTCATTTAATCTTTACTCTTTTCACCGAATCACATAAAATTTGTTTATCTTCTAAAAAGATATATGAAATATAAATTTATATTATCAAATCTCATTTTATAAGAGTTAAATGATATATATACTATTTATATATCTTAATTTTTTATATTTAAAAAATGCTTATTTCACTAAGTGTATGTATTTTTTGTTGATATTGTGATACTTTTTTGTGTGACACATAATGTAGAAAAATTATACTTTTGTCTATTTTGATAGATACATTAATTTTAATAAACTACATAAAATATATATTCGTGTTATTTAATTAATGACTGTTCTTTAATGAAAAAGAAAAGGGGTTGAAGTCGATAGAAATTCGGTATACATTCTAAATATAATATTAACACGAAATTACTGAATAAAATATAAGATTGGAATTTTATTACAATTATGTGTCACATCTTAGTCATAGAGAAAATCCATGACTTGTTGCTGCGTTATTAATGTGCTTTTTTCTTCTAATTTTAATTAAATGTTGAGGAATTTTCTCGATCTGATAAGTATAAACATGATTTCATGAGAGGGATAACATATACTTGATTATTAATCAAATATAGTTGTAAAAAAACATTGCAACTATTTGCGATATTTCCAGATTTTCTCTGCTTTAAATAAATACAGCATAAAGCCACGATTAAAACAAAATGACTTCGTTCAGCTACGTTAAAAATTCAATTCACGCGAAAAACTTGAATACGTTTGTAAAGTATTGTTAAAAAATATAAATAAATGTATTGATTTTATTGTCGTAATTCTTGAATCGTTATATAGAGCATTACTTGGTTCAGGCTGTTTTATAAAAAAATCTTCAGTTCTCGAAAAACTGGTATAAAATTTTGAAACTATTTTTTCGAGATAACCCGCAGACTAACTTCTACGGTAAAGTTTTTATAATATAAAATTTAAGGTGGGATATATCTTACTTGAATTTATTATCATGAACACCTTGAATGTAAATGCTAAACGGAGAGTTTATTTTATGAAACACAATATTATTATCTGATTATTTGGCAATTAAATAAGCATTAATATATATTATTATAACTTAAAAAATAAAAAAGGAGCCATATTCACGTAGAAGATTTTTCATGTACGCCTTCTAATTTTAATGAACTTTAAATAAACATAAATATCTAAATATAAGAAGATACGATGTTAATTACGTTAAATGAAAAGTAGAAGTTGTCTCATGTGATGTTTTGTCTATTAGATGACTGTGTCTTTCACAAAAAATCATGTTGTATATAAATATTTTATGCTAGGAATAAAATGCTTAATGCTTATAATAAAACAATCTAAGAGGTTCAAAAAAATCATCTCTTCTTCGTAAAAAATAATTCAAAATTTTCATCGAATAAATTAAACTGAATTAATCAACTAAGTATATCACATATTCTATATAAAATATGTCTGCAACAATAGACAAACTCTTCAGTGCGAAGTATTTTAGCTATAAGTATTTATAGTTAGGATACTTTATTAATTAAAAAAACAACATTTCTATATTTTTTAGACTATGTTCAGATTTATTTCCTTTAATTTATATAATACTCGCAATATCTTTCATTGGGTCGTTAATTTAATTCTTAATTGATTATTTTTCATCCTATAAAACTAAATGATTGTATTTTTTATGGTATTTAAAGAGCACCTAATAAAATTCAACCGTTTGCTCAGTAGAATTTATAGTAACCTCTTTTCAATAGGAGTAAATGCCTCTTCTTAATTAGAAAATCAGAAAATTAGAAAATCGGTCCTTGGGATTTATTGTATCGGCTTCTTAATTTAAAATAGATAGTGAGAAAGTTGTGGCAATAATGCATTAACTATTCCCAATTAACCTAACTCATCTCTAAGACTGGAGAATTACTAATAAAATTATATTTACTCGTCGATCGGCTACGTTCACATCTCTACAATACCTCTGGTGACCGTAAAAATAAGCAGCTCAATCAAGTATTTTTTATGGCATTTTTATGCATTTTTAATTCCGCCACCAATTCTAGCTTCACCGGATTACAAATAACCGTATGAGTTGGCTATTACCGCATATGTTGGAGTTATGATGATTCTGAAATGTAATAAAATGGGTGATTCCTTCTAATTTAAAATAGACATCCATCTGATTTGGGATAATCAGCGTTATTGACAAAGAGTTTTTAGATATAATATTAATAGTAAAAATTTTAATTAGCTTTGTGGCATAAATTTTAAAATTTCTACCGTTAAAAATCTACTTACCAACACAACATGTTAAAGTATGTTCATAAAATAATACATGGCAAAAAAACTCTTCTTTTTAGGATTCGATCTTGACATTATGCATAAATTAGACTATAGGTTTACGAACGTTAACGAATCGAAACGAATATCAGTTCATTAATTGTTCACGGTAGGTAGTAATAGTAGTAGTATGGATCATGATATGATAAACTAAACTATCGGTAAGTATGGTTGAAATTTTTTTCAACTTATTATTATCAGCTTTATAATTTTATTCTTAGTCCTTGCAATTAAAAGATAAATCGATAAAACACGGTAGATTCTCTCTTTCTATGTCTCTCTCTCTCATAAGCAGTGTATTTTATTCCCTATTGTAACACAAATACTGGGATAATCAAGCAATTGTATAGCCCAACAACTATTTAGAAGGTGACATTTAAGAGTTTATGGCTATTAGGGCCATTTAGGGTATTTAAAACATTTAATATTATACGAAGCAGTCTAAATATCAACTAAAATGCGAGTGTTAATTATGTTGAAAAGCTTTATTTTTGGAACAACTATAGATCAGAAAAAAAATATCGCCTTATGCATTTAAAATTGTGAAAACAGATTTATATATTTTAGTGATATATTATTGCTACGCTAATTAGATCTAGATATAGAAGTTATTTATTTTTTAGGACTCATTCACCACATTTTTCGCTTTTCTGCTAGTAATATTAGTAGATATTTTTATATTTAAATTAATTTTAGATAAAATTATACGCCATTTTTATAATCTCAGTCTATTAGTATAACTGACTTAATTTTTCATGTGGATTAATTTGACCAATTATTTCTGAATTTAGTACAAAAAGCAAATATGCGGACCCTGTATAATACTCATAGCAACGTAGAAATTATAAAATTATTATTGCACTAAAGTAGATGCAATTTAAGCCATAAGATGATAATAACTATTATGAAATAAACTTCTTTTTTTACCATGGAGGAAAGACCCATTATTTAAGCAGGTAATAATTGGAAGACCCATAAAACTCATTAGATTTTTGTCGATAGGTAGAGTATAAATTTAAAATGATACTCAAAAATTACATAAATTCTTCAGAATTAAAACTATGGCTAAATAAATATACCAATGCTTACGAAAAATATAGTTATTTTATAAAGAAAAGTAGGTTTGATCAATTTTAATCTGATCTTAACATAAAAGTGGATAAATCTATCCCCACAAATTTGATCAAAATTAAAATTTTATAATAAGATTATATAAATTAAAATCCTTCGCAATTCAAATATGAACTAATATTTTATGAAACTTTCCAAAATATAATATTCACCTGGGTAATATTGCTGACTGAATCTGCTCTGTAGCCATAGTAGTCATCCTTAAGATGAATGACCAATCGGTGTGCATTTTAGGATTACAAATATAAGTCTAAAATGACGAAGCGCTTTAGAAGATAGATTTGTGTTCGTACATTGTAACCTGAGGTCATCTCGTCTGAATTATAACACCAAATTTATGCTTGAATATACTACCCATTCAGATTTTAGATGGGAAACATGTCGCGGATTATTTTTTTTAATATTAGATAATTATTATATCTTTAACACATTTTAGATATAAATATATGACAGTATTATCATTACCATTGTTGATATTAGAATTTCCCTAATTATTTTTAAGAATGTTATATTTTATCATTATTAATATTAATTAAGGTATATAAATCAAAATTTGACATATTACTATGCTATGAACACTTAAAAAAATTTAAGTAATTATTTTCTGTCTTCATCATAACCTTTTTATATATCATATATCTAATTAATAACAACTAGCTTATGTAATATGATACTGCCTTATTAGGACCAAGTAAAAGCTTAAATAAATAGCGATTGGGACCTTTTTCGTTAGTAATCTAGACAAATTGCTTCAATTTGGCAAATAATTTTAAAAAATTGCTATTATTAATGTAATTGGCTAAAAAAGCACATTCTGATATTTTTGAGAATTCCATAATATTTTGTTTCTCCTAACAGGTTCCAATCTTCTTTAACCCTTTGAAATCGTAAAATCTTGTCGGTTAAAAAATATTTAATTTTATCAAGTATATTAATAAAAAAGAAATTCCATTTCTCAATTCTGTAATCTAAAAATGTTATGCAATCCGAACTGAATTTTTTTAGTTTTAAAAATAAAAAGCTTTTATTTTTATCACGAAGTTTAAAATGAAATTAATAAGGCTTGTATACCACAAAAGAAAAAAATTTATTTAGCTAATATGTATTATGTAGCCTACGATTTAACCATGACATGATTTAAACTTCAAAAACTACAAAATCCCATTATAATTTTAATAAAATATTTATCTTTAAACAGATTAATATTAAACATCAAATAATATTTATGAATTTTAAAGGACGGGTGGATCCCATTAATTATTAAGTGAAATGATGAAAAACAAACACAGGTATTTCTGTCTATTTTGATTAAATTATTACAAATAACGTTAATTTTTAATAATTTTGCACAAATAAATATTCATGTTACTCACATTTATATTTATTGGATTATTTTTACAAAGATAGATACCTTTGCCATTGTATTGAGGAGTTAACTCACCAATGGTTGGTTATACACGAAATATTTAAATCGCTCTAAATATAAAAATTATAAAAACTACTCTCAATGTATATTATATATTTTAACAGTGGTTTTTTACACAATTAGTGTTATTTTGAATTTATATTGGATTAAATAAATAGTGCATATTAATATTGCTATCTAAATAAAGCAGAAAATTAACCATAATACATTAAATATTAGTAATAATTTATCAAAAAATCAAGTTAAAGAGTTGTCGAATTTATTCGACGAGTGAGATTTGTCCTAATTCTTAATATCATTTTATAGAATATTCTTTATTAACGTACTTTTCGTGGATAAAGAATATAAAAGGAATTAATAAAAAATATAATATTTTATCACGCGCTAATGCCACTAGATCGTAGAAATTGCAAATAAAAATATAAAACTTAGAACAAATTATTAATGAAAATTATGAACATAATTGTATTTCTACCTATCATGCTAGTAAATATGTTAAAAACAATATACAATGTAATTATTCTATTAAAAAGGTAGATATACAACGATGAATATTATTTAAAATTAATCTAAAATATATAGTAAGATTGTAAATTAAAATCTAAATTGCATTATATTTCACTTCAGATTGCATTAAAAAAGTTCATCTCTAAAATAATATACCTTAACTATCACTAATTCTAATAGTTATTATTTATTGTGTCCATAAATAATAGTCTGTCACTAATTAAATTTTTAAGTGTTAATTTGATGCATTACAAACTAATAGATAATTAGATGTAAAATATTCCAAAATTAAATTCATTTTATTTAAAATTATAACTAATTTTTTAAGTAAATTAATAATTTTATTGATTTAAAAGCAAATTAATTTTGATATTTTTTAACAAAGTATATCTTGTTAAAAGATTTAAAATCAGTTCCCTTTTCATTATCTCTGTGTCTTTATCGAATAGATAGCCACATCTGTTGCAACTTTAGCACTCTTTGACATCGCATTATTATTAAATTTCCTGTCAATGTTTCAATACACCACACGAATTCATGATCGACGATTGCTGCATTATGCCTTCAAATGTAGCAAGGCACAACACTTTAGGTGGGGTTTTGAATGTAGTCACTTTTATAACATAATATGATAGAGGACATAAATGAAATACAACTAATCAAAGAATAGAATTATTAGGAATTGTAGAATAAATATTTTATTGAAAAATTTAATTTAATTTTTAAGTAAACTCTGATATAAATAACGAAATCATAAAAGTTTTTATTATATCATACAATAATTTATGTCAAATGTAGATATGCTTATATTTCTATTATTCAAAAAAAAACCAATCTGACAATGTAACTATAATTAAATCAAGAAGTCTTTTCTAACTTCTAAATTCTATATAATTGTAAAATAATTTTAATACTTATCAATGAGAAGAATAAGCTCTTTTTTATAATAAAAAGTAACATTTCCTGCGCAGTTTTTTGGGGGTGTAGATTATGAGTCGGGCATACTTCATTGAACGATATATATGGCGCAACGAAATTACGCAATATAAAATCACTCGCTAGACGTTAAGTTATTATTCCATAACAAAGCGAGAGAGTATAAACTCACCCCTGTCTTATCCATTGCAGACTTTAGTTCTAAGGAAATCCCTTCAAGAAAACTGATATCAACTCTTTGTCCTAATTCATCACCACCTGATTTCAGATTTTTTTCCCACTATTAACATGATTCAAAATTCTTTATATAATCATGTAATTTTTTATATACATGTTCAAATCCCTAGCGCTGCTTATCGGAGGTTAAAGTTTTAGTTGGTCAGACTTATTTCATTTGATTCTTTAGGCACGGCAGCGGATTCAATCAACATAATTCACACAAAAAGTTCAGCCTTATTATTATGTAGTAGCATGGTAGTTTAAACAAGCAAAAATACTCCTTTTATGGCAATCTTCACCCCTATTCTACCAATTTCTCGCATTTTGACTATATATAAATCAACCAAACGAGGCAGGAATATACTTGAGTACTCAACTCTATCCCCACACTATCGGCATGATCAATAACTTTTTTCATAAAATGCAATAAATACATTGTTTCTGTCAATTCTGAATGAAAGGAAATTCTGCCGGAAACAGTTGTCAGGAACGGGTCGACTAGCACTACCATATACGTATAAGATATCTGCCAGATTATCAATTTCTCTGATTTTTACTCTATCGGAATTTACCTCCTTACTCAAATGCACCAACACTCGATTCTATCCTTATTTGACTTCGCACTATCGGCATGTACCATTATTTTTTAGAAACAACAATTATCATAGTATTCGTGTAAATTGCGAATCATAGGAAATTGAAAAACAGAATATATCAGTGGATCTTGCAATAAAACCGTTGAAAAGAACTAGCGTATATCGATAAGTCTACTGCGAGCTTATCAATTATTCTAACTTTTGCTCTGTTTGAATCACCTCAACGAAATATGATTCTACTCCCGTAAACTAGCGCTTCAGCACTCGATTAAACTCTTCCATTACTAGTATGACCTAAAAAATTTTTTATAGAAACATAAAATTACCATATTATTTCTAATAGTTTCGAACTCGGAAATACAAATGGTCGAAAATATTATTTGGCATCGGACCACTTATATTCGCAACAGAACGATTAACCAGCAGTATATACTTTTAAGCCATCTTAACGCTGATAGAATTATGTAATCAGTATATCATGCCTACTCATTTTTGATTTAATAGTACAAAAGACCAAAAAAAATTCTTCAGTAGAAATCAGACACAAGGCCTTAAACAAAAAATCTCTAAATCATAGCAATAATTTATCCCGGCATTTTTACAATATACTTATAAATTATACCAAAAACATAATGACTTGATGTTATGAGTGTAAATGTGAGAATCAGACAGATGATTTTGGGGAATCGGCTAGTGCTCGTCAACCGCTTAATCGCTTGTCCGAGCCACGTTTCCACCAACTGTTCCCAGTCTTTCGTATTATTTAGCCGAATTTGGTAGAACACTATGGTAAGTTCATGGTTTTATAAAAAATTATATATAATTCCTGTAGTGGGATGATAAAATCGAGCGTTGATGCACTAGGGTAAGAGTGCAAATTCCTGCCTAGGCTAAGGTAAAAGTCACTGAGCCAAAATCTGCA
Source organism: Pempheris klunzingeri (assembly GCF_042242105.1). Taxonomy (NCBI): domain Eukaryota; kingdom Metazoa; phylum Chordata; class Actinopteri; order Acropomatiformes; family Pempheridae; genus Pempheris; species Pempheris klunzingeri. Next base: position 9,371 of record NW_027255235.1, read on the forward strand.
AAATAAATATGGTAGGGGTGTATATGGCCCGAAAAGAGGATGTTTGAGTGTTTAATGGATTAAACTGCCACACTATTGCAGAATAATAAGCCGGAGTAGTGAGTGTAAATTATGATTACTACCTACTTTATGATTTCTACAACTTTTTATGAAGTGAGTCTAAAATTACTTGACCTTGTTGAGTTACAGAGAGCGTGTCTAATGTCGTATATTAACGTTCGTTTTCGTCTATTGTTTGCTCAATGGATAATTTTAAAAAAATGTTCACTTTTGAGACAATATATGAAATTACTTTTTCTTTCGAGATAATATCGAATCCATCAAAATTTATTAAAATTTTGCAAAAACTTGGATTAATAAAATATTTTAGCAAATGTTTTTGTTATGGTTCAAATTTTCATCGTTAAAAGAAGGGATATAACTGATAATTATCAAAATGAGTGTCAATCTTTTTTTAAATTCAATATGAAAATGTTCTATATTTAAGAGACTTCCCTTTTTTATTATTTTTTTCTATTGTCCAAATTATACAGCTTCCAACAATAACTTAGGAAACAACTTAAAAAACCATTCCATATCGTCCTTTCCTATAATTAGTGAATGGAATATATTGGTTCAAGACTTCATGGTATCTAAATTAGATGATGAATTTTCAAAATGGATATACAATGTCGAAAAGACTTAAAAATCAGCAGTACTGGATGGTAGGTTGAATTGATAAAGCAGGGAACTTTTTCTTAAAAATAACATAAGTGTAGATGTAAAATTATTCTCAAAAGAATTACTTGTGAGTAGGTGGAAGAAGAATCAACCATATGGACTGATGTTTGTCGGGATAAAATTATTTATAAAACTTAGGATTCACGCACGGAACATTTATACACAAAAGACCGTTCGTTTTTAGTGATGGAATCCATATCAAACAAAATAGAGGCTACTCTCTCTTTGAAATATAAGTAAAAAAATTTCAGAAAATCTATCAAGCTATGCAGTTGATTTTTTAATAGTAGAAAACATTTCAGGAAAGAACTGCCAACTTTATTTAAACATATAATGAAATTATATAAAATTATTTAATACGATTTTTGTCGATTGTTTTCGTTCATTCCCGATTCCAGCCACGGTCACTGTAATTTAGCCAAATAAGTTGCGCTATGTGGTTTACCTCGTAACTAAAAAAATACGTGCACAATAATAATATATTTCTGCAGAAATAAATAAATACAGGTTTTTCTTTATTAAAATATTTCTGAGTACAAATACTTTATGTTTTCAATCTCAATCTTTATAAATAAATGGCATATTTCATTATTATTATTATATCAAAATTAATTAGTAGAGATATTTTTTTTAATTTTTTTATTTTAACTAGCCATGGTATTTAGAAAATTCTACTTATCCTCAAAATACATTATTACTGTAATTTTGATAAAAATTTCGAAATCACTTCAAATTATTAGATAGGTCTAAATAATGATTAGCATTATTTAAATTTTTATATAAATTTAAATATTTAAAACATAAACTGACTCTAAATAGATTGATATATTTATGTACTGACAAATATATTATATACATTATAATATTGTGATATTATTTGTTTCTGTAATAAACATATAAAATAGATTCTTAAAGTTTTTACGGCCAATGTGGAAATGGTAATATCTTTATTCTATTTTGGTTGTAAGCAATATGTTATGAATGGAGATATGAAAGTAGCTGTATGTTAAAAGAACAGTATCATTCATATTCCAATTCAACATATTGCCGAAAACCATCTTTTCAAGTGATATGATATATCCACAAAGTCATTTTAAACAAAATCAACGATTTTAGAGAAATTAGGAAAAAGTTGTCTTGACTTTTTTACCGTACAACGGTAAAATGAGAGTTTTTCTGTCAGGTCTACCTCGAATCTAAATATTAAAAAAATAATAATCAAGACATTACGTCATTTTTTTCTAACATAGTAAAAGATCTTTAGACTTAATTTGAGGAGAGATTGCCTCTTCCATGTTATTTTGTCATCATTAAATATACATAAGGTATAATATATCGACAGTTAAATTATCAGACTTAATCATAAATATTTAAATAAATATCCCTATGCCAGTGTATACCAAAATAGAGAATCAACTGATTATCACTCAGTAGATATTGTAACTTTAACAAAGATATCACTCGAATATCATCAATAATTATGGAATAATTCACAATGATATCAAATGTCAAAAAACTCAACTAAATAAAATATTAGCATTTTGTTAGAGAAAGAGAGTTACTCCACCATGTATTCGTCTTTTGTTCTAAGTGATTCAAAATGAATTATATTTGTGTAATTAGCGCATAATTTATCATTTGAACCTAAAAAAATACGAAGAGATAAAATTAGAATGTAAGCGAGTAGAAATAATTACCACTACACCATGCATATATCATTCCATTTATTAAAATAAAAAAAAGATGTTTGCCTTCCTCATGTACATTATTAAATAATGTGAAATTGTTCAATTTATTATTGTAGCATAAAAAACAATATAATATTTCGATTATAATGTAATCATAGAAACTTTTATTAGTAAAAATAGACTAAATAAAATATGTAATTATAACTCATTTTGTTCAGATGTTATAGTAATTATATTAATGCTCATTAATTTATAAAAAAATTCATTTAATTTCTTTCATTATATTCTGAAATTATCAAAATGTTAAACTGATGCGATAAAAATTTCAAAATTTATCAATTCTTTTAGATCATATCAATAGTTATATATCATAGACTAAAAAAAATCAAATTAAAATAAAAATCGAGTATTGTAGACTTGATTTAGTATATTAAATACTTATAAAATACAAAATTTAACAAAATTCGTTTAACTTTAAATAAAAAACTCATAAATAAATTTCAGCGACTTAAAATTTTTTCTTTAAACAGAAAAAGAAAACTAAGACTACTATAGTACATTATATATATTAAGAAAAAGAATAAAAATTTAAAACAAAAGTTTCTTTTTCACATTAGATAAATCATCTGTAGTATTTGAAATAGAGGAATCTCTTTTAATTTTTGGAAGTTGATTAAAAGGAGCACAAGGTGGATTCTCCTTGAAATATTTACATTTTATAATCTAGTAGTATTTATATGAACACAAAGTTGATAATAAAAATAAATTTAATATTTACATCCATACTAGATATACGTTTGGATGGATTCATTTGTAGCATAGACATTAGCAAAGTTAGACATTCTCGAGTTAAACCGGTAAAAATTTCTGACAAAGGAACTATATTAGTCTTTTTCTTGTAGGGTATGTAGTCAGGTAACGTAGATACTCCCTATATTTAAATTTATCAATTCTAAAGTGTTACCAATTATAAAATTTCTACAGGCCATGTAGATTCATCAGGAGTTCCTAATTTTTCAAATATTTCATTAAGTTGAGAGAGATCACTATCTCCTGGAAATAATGGTGCCTATATATATATATATATAGTTAGTTATACACTCTGAATTTAATAAATTAATAATTTTTGTCATTTACCTTGAGAAATAATTCAGCAAATATACATCCCAATGCCCAAACATCAACTCCTTCACCATACAGTGTACTTCCATATAAAAGTTCTGGAGACCGATACCATCTATGTATATAATATTTGTGATAATTATTTAGACAATTAATGAATAAATAATCAAAATCAAAGTTACCTGGTTACAACATTGGCTGTCATTTCAATATCATGAAAATGTCCATATATACGAGCTAAGCCAAAATCAGTTATTCTTATAGTGCCATCAGGAGCTATCAAAATATTTTCAGGTTTGAGATCCTAATTTAAATAAAAAATTATAATATATATAATTTTTTATGAATCTCTAAAAAATATGATACTACTCTAGTCTAAAATCTAGTTTATATAAAGTTAATAATTCTAAATTAATAAAAAAATATGAACAAAGAAACTTTTTATGAAGATAAAAAAGATCTTCAAGTCGTGTAAATTTTTTCATAAAATAAGAAAGATATTCGATTTATATCCCATTGGTAATTTTTGTAAATGAAATAAAAAATAATTATCAGCGTAATGTATGTTGGATATGTATATTGAAATTTATTCTCATTAAATAGATTTTATAAAAAATATAATTATTCTATATAATTCCTGCTTATTTGGCTGTACGTTTGTTTAAAGAAAAGACTTTGTACAGATAATTAAGTAAATGTTTTAACTATAAAAAAACATATAATTAATCATAAAAACATTACGTTTAAATAATATAATAAGTAATCATGAATCATTCACTTATTAATTTTTAGAATTTATTGTTTTTATTTAATATTTAAACTAAGATTTTTAACGACTGAAGTTGTAGTAGATTATGAGTTTTTTTAATAAAAATTACTTGAAGGTGAACTTGTGCTAAAAATACTGCACAATATATAAGAATGGTCTATAAAATATATAGTAAGTAGCAGGGTTCTTATAAAGTAGCATGCAAAGTTAAATATATATATAAATTTAATAAATCTTTTTATGAAGATAAAAAGCTACTTACACTTGGTGAAAATGTAAATTTTACAAAATTTATATTTTACACAAAATGTCGAGTTTTTTACAAAAATTATATCTGTCAAATATATTTATTATTTCATAAAATCATGTTACAACATATAAATATAAAAAAATTTAAATATTACTTATAATAAAAATTAATATATAAAAACTAAATATCTTATAGTTTTATTATAATTCTCAGTTTTTAATATCAAAAAATCATTAAATATAAGATATCTAATTAATAACGATTTCATTTTTATATTTTATGCATTAAGTAAATTTCTCAATAACAAAGAATTCCAATATTTAATTTAAATATAGAAATTTACAGTAAACTCTGTCAGTTTTTCAAAGTTAAAAAAATATATTTTAGTCATCTACTATTCTACCTATAAAATTATGATGGATGTTTTTAATTAAAAGCTACTTAATAATTAATAGTAGTATAAACAACTATAAGTTCTAAAATTAATACTTCATTTCACAAAAAAAATACTAATTCATATAAGTAATTATTTTTATTAAGTCTCAATTCAATGTTGTAGGATATTCGATATATTTTCAATTGATATTAGAAGATATATTACACATAATAAATTAAAAATGTTAATTTGACAACTAATCGCTTAGTAATATAAGTTTTGAGTTAATAATCTTAATCAAAAATACTAATTAATATGCTAATTTATATCAATAATTATAGATTAGTTGCTATATGATAAAAATTCTTTATTATTACCCTGTGTAAAATCCACTTTGAATGCATAAATGAAATTGCATCCACCATCATCTTCATATAACTTTTTATATGTGATTGAGATATAGCTATAGTTCTACTGTGTATTATGTTTCTCAAATCTCCTTCCATATAGTCGATTATCAATGAAATTTTTAAACTATCCCCCATAACATGATGTAACTTTATTACAACCATATTAGATATACAAATACATATTTTATTCACTTTAATTATATAAGGATGCTCTATTGACTTAAGAAATCTAATTTCACGTATGGTAGTTGGATTAATACCACAAAAATCTACACCATGGCCAATTATAACTTTTATCTTAAAAAAAATTTTATACGATCACTTAATAGTTATCATAAATTAATATATTTACTTTTTTAATTGCAACTATAACATTTGTTTTCTTATCTCTTGCTTTAAAAACTTTCGCATACTATATACCACAAACTTTTTAATAATTTAATTAGTTAAATATTTACAGAGCCTTCCCCTAAACATTCAAGTTTTTCATATATTTTCACAGGTTTTTCCTCCATATTAGTTAAAGTATAAAAAACTCTTTAATGATAATTGTTCAATAAGACTCTCGGCTTTTGTCGATAAATTTGAGAATGAACTTGAAATTTAACTCCCATTAGGCTCAATTAAGCCCATTATATGACTTATATTACTTACTTAATTTTTTTAAGTTTTATAAATCTTAGGAAACGCCTTATATCAAGTAAATACTATCAAAATATTTTTTTTTCTTAATTAAAAAGTAAACAACCAAGTCTAAATAATAGTATTAATTTCTAGTATTGTTCGACATAATATCACTATTATTTTTAATATTGATGAAATTCTATACACTCTTATCACTAAAAATTCATATGTATTTATATGAATTTTGATCAATAAAAGATTAAAAATCTTTAGTTACAAATTGTCTCAGTTAATGTTCTATAATCATCAATTTCATCCGAAAGATGGTATACATTCATCATGCGACAACACAAATTTACATAATTTTACGATATATACCGACAATTATACACGAGGAAACGATTAGTTAATGTCTAAGTTCGGTAATATTCGTGTTTTTTTTATGAAGTAATAAAATGAGTTTTTCATATCTTATTAAAATTTAAAATTAAAATAAGTCAATTTTTATATATAATTATATATTTTTTATTACCAAGAGTCTAAAAAAATTTTTATTTATTTTAATGAAATATTGAAGTAAATATTAATATTCTTGGACTTTTTTTAGTTATTTTTCTATTTATGCTTACTACACTTTGTTATTAAATCAATGTGGGTAAGCACGTTTTTTGGATTAGTTTTAATTACACTAATCACTATTTGGCTTCTATATTTTTCTAGAAAAGTCTATTTGATAGACCAAATGAAATTTTTAAATTATATAAAATTTTGAAATATAAAAAAAATTTTAATACTATTGGCGAAGTCATTACTTAACTATTTGGCTAAAAGGATGGATTAACTAATATTATCTAAGTCAAATTTTTACATCACTTTCAAATAGATCCAAATATTGTTTTTAATATTTTATGATATAAAAATTATTTTATGTTGAAATAAAAAGATAACATATATTAATTTTCTTAAGTAAATTAAGTGTCGATTCTTGACGAATAAAAAAAATTTATTTTCACAAAATGTTTCAGAATTTATTGAACCTGACTTTTATTTTTTAACTCTTTTGCTAATTTTTTTATGAAATCTTAAAATATATGTATATTAATAATTTCTTATCTTATTGCCACAGATTTATATGTAAAGTTCTAGAGTTAAATTGTTTTTATTATCTTTTCTTGGAAACCTTTATTTCTATTTAAGTACTTTCTTTTTTTTAATTTTAACTTTTATTTTGTCTGAAAAAGCCACTTAATGACTTTATTGTAATTAAAGTGTTATATTAACCTTTTGAGATATTTTTAGTAAAAATTTATATTATATTTAAATTGTTTTACTTTTGTTAAAAGCATTGGTATCGTAATTTCAAAAACCTATATAGTGATAGGCTCAGTTTTATATAAAAAAAATACGCATGCGTGTTAATATCATAATTTTTATAAAAGAAATATGGTATTATATCATAATTTATTTAAAATTATAATCATGTTTTTTGATAAATAAAATTTTGTTTTAGTTTTTAGATTTTTTATAATTAGTAATTATTCCAATAATACATATTTTTTATCACATTTCTATTATAATAATGACGAATAATATTTTTGTTTTTATATATTTGAATGTAACGTTTACTTTTTAAAATTACTAACTAAAAATATTGTATAATCTATTTTTAAGTATTTAAAATATGGTAGGAGAAATCTTATATATAATTTCTATGTTATAGTATTCTATAATTATTTTTGTACGTTTATTTTATAATATATACGTAAATTTTTTTGATGATATTACATTTTTATTATTTAAATATACACTAAATTTTTTTTTTAATCATTTAGCATTTTATAATTTCGTCATTTTAATTAAAATTAATTTAAAAATTATAAATATGACTACGGTTAATATTTTTATAAAGTATATTGGTAAAAAAATATCATAATTAAAAAAAATTTTTTTTGTTTTGAAAAAAATAATAAAGGATTTTTATGTAAAATTTCCATAAAAGAATTTTGAATATATAATGAAATCACAATATTAGTATCTCTAAGAAATTATGTTCCATTAAAAATCTAAGGACAATACAAAAAATAATTTTTTGGTATAATCCTAGTATAGGGTCGCCATATATTTGAGCATGCTAAAAATAACAACTTTAATTTTAGAAGTAAATTATTATTCATTAGGGAGGTACTGAATTTTTAATTTCTTAATCAATTTTTCTTATACATCCTTTTAGCTTCAATGGAATAGAAATTCAGTTATATACTCGAATTCATCACTGTGTAATATTCATTAATTTTGTTTTCAAGAACCACTTCAGCACGCTCAAAAAATTTTCCACGTTCTGGATGTGAACATTCGAATTTTGATCATTTATAACGTCATGATGCTTTTAATTAAAAAAGCTTGAGATTATTATATGCCTTGGATGATGCTGGATAGTGTAACCTCACTCTGGTATTCAACAAGTACAAGGAAAATTTTTTTGATCCATTTTTGAGACGCTTTCTTGCTACACCACCAAACATCCACATCATCCTAAGAACTCTTCTCTATTATATTTCCTTCATACAATGATACTTTTATCGATTTCAACTACGAATATTTTCCATCAATAGTTTAAAATATATCCAAATAATAGTGTCGAGATATATGTTGGGCTAAAATCTATAGATTAGTGTCCGTACATGTTTGCTTTGAATAAGAAAAATCATTCTCCATGATCGACTGTGTATACTTCTCTGACCATAGGTGCAGAAATAAGATGGTATCAGAAAGCTTTATTTATGAATTTTCGATTTTTAGATTCTCTCCGAGTTGAAATCGTCTTATTGCAACTTTGTTAAAACATCAGAATAATTGTTTGTCAGATTGGCTATTTTCTAAAACTGAAAAAATTTTAATCCCTTTCGAGTAAACAGGACACTAAACTATTGAGGCAATTAAATTTTGCCTTCTAAATTATTTTATTTTGTATTTTAAACAGTAGATAATTTTTCCAGTAGCTCGAGTAATCGCATAATAGGAATAAAATTGATAAAAAATTTAATAATTTGCGCAAACAAACATGCCTATAGTAGGATATGACAATTTTTTTTTCTTTCAATATAAAGAAAATTTATCATAAACAAATATAAATTATGAAGTAATACTATAAGATAGTTTATTAATCATTTAAGAAATTTAAATTGTTCTAAAATAAGAAAATTAGAATATTCTTGTATTTCTATTTCACAATGGAGTGTATTTTTAAAATTTTAGTCTAATAAAACTTTATGAACAAATTTTTTTTAATATCTCAGAGTCATACCGAAATTTGTGTTTGCACTAGGTTTATATAAAGCTGACTTCTTTATGTATGTTATAGTTACTTATTTTGGCCTTTTTCTTTATATTATAAATTGATAATCTACATTTTAATATTTTTACCGAATTTTCGTAATTTTTTATTAGAAACTTCATTAGACTTTTTACTCAAAATTTTAGTATTACTTACGTTTCTTAATAATTTTCTTTCAAAATTAGACTGCTTGTATTTTGATAATATTGGTAATAAGTTAAACTCCATTCGCAAAGTAAAATCCGGAGATTAAAATAGTTGTTATATTTTTGGGAAAACAGGTGGGCCAGCGGTATATGTGAGTGCTCACAAAGCGTTCGAGACACGTTGCTGAAGTCTCTTTTTAGTTTTTCGTATCACTGAATCTAAAGTTTGTAGCAACATTATGATAACTGAATGAGTATATTAAAAATTATAGACCTTTCTGGTAGTTTAAAGAAATCAGATTTGTGGTTAAAATTGCGTGTTGATACACTATGATATATAAAGATATTCCTGTTTCATTTATATGATTAAAATTGAGCAAACATATGAAGAATTGAAAGAGTAGTGACAGCCGCAGATTGTTAATATTTTGTGGCTAAAATTCACGCTTAAATGTAGAATAATTAGTTATATCCTGGTGGTGCAAAATAGGATAAGTACGCGACGGTACCTAAAGCATTCAATGAGGCGAGTGCGAAAAAATTGAAATTAAAAGTCTAATATGTTTTAGCATGTTTTTTACGTTGTAAATTAAAAAATATATTTTTTTGTGAAATTATATATGAGAATTATATAAACTATATCTATTAATTTTTCTTTTGACTCGTTCTCTGTGTTTCTTGCTACTTCATTTATTAAATTATTTTTTTTGTTGGTGTGTATTTCTTTCTAAATCAAAATTTACAGATAATTATAATGAATTTATATTGTGTAGATTATTGTCATCGGTCTGATTAAAGTTAATTTTAATTTTCGCTTAAATTATTCTAACTTTTATGAAATTAATGAATCATAAAAAATTATATAATAAAATAATACGACGTTATGGTCAAATAAAATTAATAATAATTTATAATATAATAAATCATAATAAATTATGATATGCCAAATTTTCACCCCAATAAAACACTCAATAAAATTGCGTACGCAACACAAATATAATGGATATTGGTTTTAAAGTTCTCATAACCAAAGGAAACAAAGAAATCGTGTTATATAAGGAATACTTTTACATAAAACACAGTTTAGGGAAGGATTTGCAAACATAGAGATGTCAAATCAAGAAATGCCGTGCCAGATTAACGGCCTCAATTTATAAAATTGAAAATATTACGGTAAAAAGTAATCATAATCATGTCATCTCTAAAAATGACACTTAAAAGAAATACTTGATAATAAAATCAAAAATTTGGCTGAAAGCACACCTATAATACAAATCAGGTTTATTCTGTTGCGAAAAACAAAAAAAATATTTTTGACCTTCCTATTCTTAATAAAAAGCACATTTACAAAAATATACAAAATTTGAGACGTAGAAAATAAATTATTATTTATGAAAAGAAGAATTTTCAAAAAAAAATATTAACACACCTCACAACGGACCACCGTCTGTATGACTCAGGAATTTAATTAAATGACAGAATTGTTTTTTTACAAATACTAAAAATTTATGTCATCTTAAAAACTAAAATTTTGAATGCTAAAGGCAATTTTAAAGTTTACATGAAGGAATTTATACAATTCTATACATTTCATGGCAAAATATCCTCAAAAATATTCCGTATTGTATATACTCTCTTAAAAGGAAAAAACGAAGATGATTATTTCAAAGAATTCAATATCATAGTTGCGGAATGTTGTTTAAAATTCCCTAAAGACATTATTATCAACTTCGAACTGGCTGCGTTTGTTTCTTTTAAAAAAAGCATTATAATCTGAATTAATTTTTATTTCATATCGGTAAAATTATTTGGAGGAAGATCCGAAAATTTGGTTTTAGCAACGGATTTTTGGATAATCACAAATTCCGTATTTTCATAAAATATATCAAATTACTGGTATTTTTTCCGGCAGACTTCGTGGAGATAAAGTATAAAAAATTATTGGAGGAATCTCGAAATTTTACAGATACTAATCTGAATCCTTTTTTTCACTATTTTGATAAGAATTTTCTTAAAGGAACAAAATATCAAAAACAAAATTAAAATGCACACACTTGAATATAAAATATTACACTAACATTCAATTCGGCTGAAGTGCTAAATAGACACTATGGGAAATTTGATCAGAGCCATATATATTGTCTAAATTTTTGGAAGGTTTAAAAATACAGAAAAGCAATATCGGAAAACGACATAGAGTTTTAATTGGTAAATATATTGAAAAATTCAAACTTTTTATATCAACAAAAATTAAACTCAATTAACGAGATATGTCTGAATTATTCAGCTTACTATGATATGAATTTCTTAAAACTAATTAAAGAACTATACTACTGGAATTTTTTATTTAATATCACATCTATATTAATATGTATCATAAAATCTGATTCCAAATTAAAATAATGGCATATATCGCGCGCGCACCACGGCGAAAATTATACCTTCTATTGTAATATTACTATTTCAGTTAATTTTTCTGATTTCTAAGTATAACTCGTATTAACAAATACATACGATAAAACAAAAAATACGTGGTAATTCGTTGGTAAAAGCGAGCTATAATTTGGTGTATGAGTATTCAAATAATACCATTATTTGAATTTTAGTGTAAAGTCATTAAAATTCTTTTTTGTCATACAGAAAACAATTACTTGTCACATCATTAAGATTAGAATCGCAATATCCCAAAATGTATTATGCAATGATTGAATAAATTTAAAATAACCATAAAAATTGGGTTTTAGAAATGCGGCTAAATAATTATATATAAATCTTTTTACTGCAATACTGATTATATGAGTCCAACAAGTCGTTATGATTCATTCATTCGGAGCAACTCTGAATATCAATAGAGCTATTGGTATGAGTTGCATTAAGTATTTAAATTCTCCCTTCTAAAATTAAATGATGTTTTGGTAATTCTTCCATGGCATTTCAATATGCTTCTGAAAATTTAAGTCATTCAGAATCTACATATCTGATACTTATGCTACTAAAAAATTTGTCAAAAATGGGGTTTCCATTATAATACGTTATGCGAAGCAATGGCTTATCAATATAGGCTACCTCTGTTAACTCTAACTGTAAGTACAATAGCCTTTGTCGACCACTTTTCCAATCTTTTGATTGCCAGAATCAAAAATTGGTAGTGAAACTATAGTTATCAGTAATATATATACAAATTTATAGATTACTTTTGCATTAAATAATTAGAATAAAGTTTATAAATAATATGGTACAGAAATACATTTCTGCCTCTTAGATTTGATTTCCAAAGGGTCAAAAACAAAGAAATTGATTACATAGGGACACTGATCGCCAAAAAAAGAGGACTTTTATCGAAATAAATTCCTACAATATATCAAAATAATAAGCCAGTGACTGATTAATATGCCAAATAACTCTGCAGCAGTGCCTAAAGAGTTCAGTGTAATCAATCTGACTAACCTGAATTTCCAAGCCTAATAAGCTTAAGAAGGAGTTTTATCTTGTACCAGAAAAATAAGAATATGTGGCGATATATAAACAATACTGTTATTGGAGAGAACTCCTAATGAACTTTGTAATATAAAATACAATAAAATACACTAACTTGAAACTTAAAAGAAGTTTGGTTCGTCGAAAATACTAAAAATTGTATTTTTCATTTATATTTTGTGTAAAATCATTTCATTATCCCAAAAACTCTGTATATAAGTAGAGAATTAAGTAAAAATGTGACATTTTTATAAAAAAACTGTATACTGTGTATCACAACTATCACTTTAGGTTGATAATGCTAATATACTGTTTGCAGTCTCGCATATTTCAGCAAAATTCAATTTAATATAAATGAATAAAATTCTCCATATATATATATATATATATATATCAATTTTTTAACTGCAAAAAAATGCATTATATTTAAAAAATCTTTTAAGAAGTGATTAATAAAAAAAATTCGAATAAATTAATATTTATTTTAGATTAGAAAAAAAAAGAACTTGATGTGAATATTATAATAGATTTCATAATAATATAGCTTTTTCTCATATTGAAGAAAATGGTTATAAATTAGAGAAATTTTTCGTACAATAAAATAAGATAAGATAAGAAAGACAAGATAAGATAAGATAAGACAGCTGTATACGTTATTAGTTACCTTCTCAGACTTATGTTTTCAAGTAGCTAAAATCCGAAAAAAGTAATTATTCTAAAAGATTTCATTGGCTGCAAATACACAATATAATAGAATACAATTAAAAGTTATTGAACTAGTAATTAGAAGAATAACTAAATATATTTCATATAGACTATATAATTATAACTTAATAGTGTCTCGATTTTATACATAAATACAGAAATCTCTTTAAGCTACTAAAATTTGAAGCGCGGTAAAAATATGAATCACTAGTAAATTATTCCAAAATAGGTCAAAACTCTGAGAATTTAATTATTAAATTCTCAAATCCTAGACACAAAGTGTTTTGGTGATGCCTTTTATCTAAGTGTTACAAAAAGAACAAATATGTAATTTGATACAGAAAAATTATTTGTATATCAAAAATTAGACAAAGAGAATTTTATGAAAAAATTAAAACTCATGATTGAATAAAGAATTTGCAATTTCTTGACTAATCATGAATCATAATTCGACGAACGGTAAAAATCTCTAATTAAAATAATATAGAAATTTTTATAAGTTAAGAATAATTTTATAATTAAATAAGATATTATATAAAACTTTATTCTCACTATCTCAAAAAATACATTTGGGATAGTATACAAGAAACAGTAACATGAAAATTGAAATATTTATTACCACAATACATGCAAATAATTTTAAATAAGCCTGGAAAATATAAATTTTAGCATTTTACTGACTAATAAAGTAAATTTAGTACCTATTTATTTCAAAGTGTATCAGATTTGCCTTGTGCTATTGCGAAATTTATTAGTTTTAAAAATAAAATTATATGTGAATATAATATTAAAATAAATGATGAATTAAAAAATTATTATATGTAGTTTAAATATATATTATACTGACGTCATTGTTCCGAAAATTAACGTTCCGGACTGTATATAACTCAATATTATTATTTCCAATATGTTGAAAATCTATCAAATGATAATTAATCTTACTTAATTATAATATATTTTTTCTCATATAAAAATATATTATACTAAAGTATTGTTTAAATATCGATTCATGATTGTTACCATATTGTAAAAAATCTAGATCTTTTGATTATAAATCATGTTTACACAATAATTTCGGAATGTGTGATGTGATAAGCTTAAGACTGATTTTATTTTTTGGAAAATTTTTTAAATTAACAAAGATTATATGATTTTAAAAAATAATGTTGGTAAGGTGTTAAAATTTTTCGTATACTGTTATTTATGTAAAAAGTGAAATTTTAATTGATAAATAGTTTAATTAAAGATAAAAATAACAATGTACTTTGATGTTAACAAAGAATTTATGTTATACCACCAGGTATATGTGCTAATATTTTGTCATTAGTATTGCAGGTAGAGGATTGAAAATCACAAGATATATAATGATTAATTCATAAAAAAATAAACTAAAGTAGGTTAAACTATATATGAAAACAAAAAAAAACTTGAAATTATTGGTATAATATTAAACTTTATGTTATATTTCATTATTTTAAGTATATTTAATTTTCACTAAAAACTTCACTTTAGACTTTATAGTTTTTTTAAGATAAACGAGAAATTGTTTTTCAAATATACATTTTAGGTTTGAATGAAATAAACTATATGATTTTATTAATTCATTTACATTACACACAGCACCAATCTGAGAAGTATTAAATATTCGACTTAACGAATATATTCAATAGTACATAATACCATAAATCTGATTAAAGGATATTTGTTGAAATAATTGATTTGTCTTAGCTAAATATAATTTTGGTAAAGGTTTAACGTGTTTATTCCTATAATAACGATATAGCAAGAAGATTGTTCAATTAAAAATAATCTTTATTCAACATTAGGTACATATAAATTAAATTACTGATTACTAGCATTTCCATATGTTTAATAACTATATTTGTATTTTTATAGATTATGAAAACAGTTGATGCGGGAATAAGGGTTAAACACGATAACACATGGGAAAATTGCATCCTCATGATTAGTCCTTCTAGAATTATTATTTTTATTCCACCTAAAGAAGCAAGTTATTGGCCAATTGATCAAATTGATCTAAGTATTGAAAATACAAATCCACCTGATGTTGGCGAAGTTGGAGATGACGACGATGATTTCATTATTACTTCAAGAGAATTTACAAAAGACTTGAATTATAAAAATACACTAAATGTTAATTCATATTCATTTGATCTTAAACACTGTACAGTTAAAAGAAAAATTAGTGAAAAATATTTCAATTCCTATTGTATAACCTATAGAATAACGGTATTTAATTTACATATTTAAATTTATAATTTTATTTATTATAAAATAGTTAAATAATAGTATCAATAAAATAAAATTTGGATTCAGTGACAGACTATTGTTTGAAAAATATTTTGATGAATTTAGTAAAAATATAATACCACCAAATCCAAATTTTCCTTACTAATGAGCAGCAATAATTCAGTTAGTCCATTAAACAGTCTGAAAAAAAATCAGGATCCGAACTACAACATTATCGTTAAGCCCGAGAAAAAACGAAAGAGACGTGGTGCATGTGGCGGTAGATTTTCATGTTTTTGAATCTACAGCAAATGTCTAATCAATAATTTTTATATGATTTATATTATCTGTATTATAAAAAAATATTTTTTGTTGATGCAGTAGTTAAATTTATCATTTTGTAATGAATAAGCATGATGTGAATATATAATGATATCTAAGAGTATTTTTATATATTTTGTATACATAATAATATATATGGAAAAATTTTCTACACTAACGACGCGTGCGCATCACATAAAACAAAAATATGTTCTTGAAGTATTTCTAGTTAATTTTTATCGTTATGATTTTAAATGACCTTTTAAACAATATTAACTATTATTAGAGTTTTTAAATTAATTTTTATTATGATATGACATGAATATTATTCGTAATGTGTACTTTAATTAACATGTATGAAACCTAGTTTAATTAAAATTTTTTGCACGATTAAAAAATATATAAATATAATAAAAGTGATCAGATATCCAGTTGATTAACTTTCTTGTAACTGCTTCCATAAAATACATTGACACCTACTTTTTCATATTTTGACACATTTTCTCAATTTTTTCCAACTTTTCACTATATTTTGAATGTTTTTCTTTTTCAAGATAGCAATAGATATAATTTATATCATGCTAAACTAAATCTCAAGTTTTTTAAATTTAGCTATGAAGGTGTCGATTTACAGATTGTGATCGATCAAATATAGAATAGAAACGATTGTGGTTTTTAATTCTGTAGCGTTAGATGTTAAATCCATGTAATTTTAAATTTGGGTAAAGTTTTTCAATGCTTTTAATGGATATTTGGATTTTAAAATGCGTTTTTTTTCAAAATAGTTAGAAAATTGTTCCAGGGGTTCTAAGTGACGTATCTTTGTTTTATAACTTTTTAAATTCTGAATTCACATTTTTGTTTGGTACAAATTCAAAGAATAAGGAACATTTCAAGATTATGCGTGAGTTTTAATTTACTCAATAATATCTCGATTTTTTTCCATAAGCATTCTTTAAAGTGAAAAAAGCAGAAATATATATATATATATATATATATATATTTGATTTTTATGCTTTTTTAGAAGCATTAAATGGTTTGAATACATAAAGCTCACAATGATGTTTGGTGGAAATTTAACATGAAGTTTCTTTTTTAGTATGTTCATCAAATCTTAAAAGTCCGGCCTGATTTTTTTGCTCGTTTTAATAATATATATACAATATTTAAAGAGGGAAACATTTTACAATGTGTAATTATATAATATATAGCTCGAAAAATTCCTTTAGAATTAGCTTAAACTATTTCTTATGATTCACGCGGAACTATTTTGATTAAAAAGGTTTTTTTTTATAGAGAATATTGTTATTCTTAATGGAGATTCTGATCCAGAACCATGCATGCAAGAATTTTCACCACGAATATTAAAAAATTAGAAGATTCTCAAAGACATTTATTGAAATATTTAAAACGATAATTATTTTAATATTCTCAACGACATTTATTTGAATATTCTCAACGATATTTATTGAAATATTCTCAAGGATATTTATTGAAATATTCTTAACGATATTTATTGAACTATTCTCAAGGATATCTATTGAAATATTCTCAAGGATATCTATTGAAATATTCTCAAGGATATTTATTAGAACATTCATCCTTTTTCGGATGTCCTGGATAAATTTAATTTTTCTAGACTTTGGAACAATTGGAAATCAGAAATTTTCGTATTATTTGAAACAACAGAAATTATTTTTCCAGTTGAACATAATATTATGTAAATTTGACCAAATTTTTAATTTTCTCTTGATAAAAGATTTTTGGATTTCTTTATCTTAAATCACATGGTTGTGAAGTCACATTTCCTTCATTTCGGGAATACATGTTAAAGTAGCTGTGATCAATCTTAATTCACAATTTATTTTTACACATTCCCAAAACTGTTTTTCATTACTTTTGTGATCTTTGGTATAAAAATACTTAATAAATGGAATTCTTTTTTAAATTCTACGCGTGCGCAATATCTAAATACTCTTAATACAGTCAGAATCCAAACTCATTTATAAAAATACGCGCGCACTTGTCGCGATGATTATCGTCATAACACGAATATTTTTTGTATATAATAATGTGCGAATATTTTTTGTATATAATGGTGTGGGAATATTTTTTGTATATAATAATGTGCGAATATTTTTTGTATAAAATGATGTGCGAAAATTTTTTGTATATAATGATGTTCGAATATTTTTATATATTCTCTATATTTTTTTTTAAATTACAAAAACTCTTTTCTTGATCAATATATTTGTGATATCAAGTTATATTTCTTCAAATTTTTAATACGATGCCTTATTGCTTCAAGCACATAATTGACTATTCAGCCTACAATATGCCTTTTAGAGAAATTTAAGATATCAAAATGGTCTGTCTGTTTTGTCACTCAAGGATTTGGTCAATTTTAAAAAATTGATTTTAGAATATTAAACTTATTCATGGAAGTATCAAAATAAATGAGAATTATGAAATTTTTATCACATGATTAAAATGAATATTTAATTCAGAATTTTTGTGATAACTATAAGGTAAAATTCATGTTAGAAACTTATAGTTTATTGAATATATAATTTAAAAAATAATTCTATTATTTAAATTCATAGATCTTGCTATAAAATAGGAGTTTGTTAAAATCTCCAATACACTGTAAAGTAGTCTCTTTCAGTGCCTGTACAATTTCTCATCTTTATATCGTTAAATTGTATCGTGAAACATAGTTAAACTAAAGATTGCTATCCAATACACACAGTGGTGTAGTTATGTCTGATTTTTTTTGTCTGAGAAAAGTTATGGATGGATTTGTTGGCGTTTAATATCATTATTCATTACTAATCCTAATAGTTCAAAATACTAAAATTCTAACTTTTTTACACACAAAAGACATTTCCGGCTAGTATAATTGTATTTTTAAATTCTAATAATCGTGATATTTACTGATGTCAAATTATTATTTTAATAATAAGTACTTTATATAGCTTTAATAAACTATGTAAAGTCGTTATGTGTGACATAAATAGGCAACTATCTCATCTATTCCGTTTTAAGTTCCAAGAACATAGGTAATAACCTAGTTATTGTATATTTTTAATGTTTTTTTGTCTTTTCACATGGAAAAATTACGACAGTAATAACTGTTTTAGCGATTAAAATATCAGAAGAGGCATTGTACAAAATAACTTCCAGAGCTGATCGTTCTTGAACTGCATAAAACTTCTAGAGATATATCTAAAAAAAATATTTTTGCAATTAAATACTAGTTAAATTACTACTCTTAGAAATTTGTAACTTGGTATGCGATTTTTTTTTTTGTTGAAAATTTCTATAAGATTACAACCCACATAATTCACAAGGCTTATATTAATTTTCTTGAGTTATTACTGCGTGGAATTAATTTTTCGTTACACTTTTTCTAATTTCTAGTGTAATTTATGAATTACATTGGAGAATTTTTATACAAGTTGTGTATGTCTAATCTGGTATTATTTCCCCATAAGACGTCACATATATAAAAATGAAATAAATTACGTTAGCTACATTATGTCATCAGTATTAATATATTTAGTACTACTGTAAATAATATTTTTAATAAAAAAATTTTTTGTGTTAACCCTTTCTAATATAATTTTATATATATGATCAAGTAAGACATGTTCAGCTATTCTGCTTTAAAGTTTGAATAAAAGAGTAAATGTAATATTGACGTTTATTTTTTGACTTAATATGGTAGTATTTTAAGAAAATAAAATATTTTAGTGAATAATTCTCAATAAAAATTATTAGCGCTTTATATTATCTTAATTTTATTTATTAGTAAGTGTAGCTTTGGCATTTATATTGCATATTGTGTTCCTAATTCGTTAAATTATAAATATATATAATTTATAACTCATGTAATCAAATGATAAGACCTATAATAGGGCTCACTATTCGTTTTTTATTGTGAGTCAGATAAATAATTTTATAAATATAATGAATATAAAAACTGGAATCAAACATGTTATTTAAATAATATATATAACTAAAAAAGTAATAAAAGAATAAACATTTGAATATTACCAAAATGACACTAGGTATTAAAAAATCTAGGAAAGTCATATACTACGTAATAGTACACTTATTTGGTATTTTGTGCTCACAGTTTTTTCATTTAAAAGTAAATAAAATTAAAATTTATAAGATTTGAGATATTGATGCTTTTCCCTTATAATTTCATCAGTTGACCTTCTTTGATACAATAATTTAACATACTTTATCTCTAAGAATTGCTCAAATAGGTAATTTTTTTGAGAATGATGCGAAATTCTATATATAGTAGTTGTCATGTGATAAGGAGTAGTATGATTTAATAAAGCTTTCTTCTTTTTGTTTTTATTTCAGAAAAGTAATAGTTTGAAAGTCCATTAACAATTTTTATATTTTTTAAGTTATTGAGGTTACAACAAAAAAAATTATCGAATAGGTGAATTTACTTCATAATTCTGACAAGTTCACGAAATATTTCCAGAAAATTGCTTACTTAGGTCCTGAATAATCTTTTTATTCAATTTTTGGTCAATATATTTTACTTTTCTCCTCAGAAAATTCTAAAAACCACCGAATATGAAATAATTTTTATATATTCCAATTATTTAATCAATAGTAGCTTTCTCCGAGATGCTATAAGGTTTCTATAAATCTCATAGATAACATTTTTCATTTCTTCAAATTTTAGTTCAATTTTTTTAT